>NW_027602704.1:0-29742 GCF_053455715.1 Rhinoraja longicauda | reverse complement strand
CACACAGAGAGTGGTGAGTCTGTGGAATTCTCTATAAACAGAAGGTAGTTGAGGCCAGTTCATTGGCTATATTTAAGAGGGAGTTAGAAGTGGCCCTTGTGGCTAAAGGGATCAGGGGGTATGGAGAGAAGGCAGGTAGAGGTTACTGAGCTGGATGATCAGCCATAATCATATTGAATGGCGGTGCAGGCTCGAAGGGCCGAATGGACTACTCCTGTACCTATTTTCTATGTTTCCCATTTTCTGTCTCCCTCCTTTCTTAAAAAGTGGAATAACATTAGCTACCGTCCAATCCACGGGAACTGCTCCTGAATCTATAGAACATTGGAAAATGATCACCAATTCGTCCACAATTTCTAGAGCCACTTCCTTAAGTACCCTGTGATGTAGACCATCAGGCCCTGGGGATTTATCAGCCTTCAGTCCCATCAGTCTACCCAACACCATTTCCTGCCTAATGTGAATTTCCTTCAGTTCGTCCGTCACCCTAAGACCTCCGTCCACTAGTACATCTGGGAGATTGATTGTGTCTTCCTTATTAAGACAGATCCAATGTACCTGGTCAGCTCGTCTGCCATTTCCTTGTTTCCTTAATAAATTCGCCTGCCTCTGTCTTCAAGGGACCCACATTTATCTTACCATTTTTTAAACTCTTGACATACCTAAATAAGCTTTTACTATACACATTTATGTTCTTGGATATTAGGTTACCGCTAAACTGTAGCCTTGAAATCAGAGGAATTAAACATCAGCAGGTGTCCACATTGCTCAAAGATGCAAAAAACATAACATAATTGCCTGTCATATACATTGGTCATTTTTATAATAGTCCTTGATCATTGAAGTGTTTATTTCAGTGTCTACGAGTGCCAGGTTTGCACTGCACGGCGGGAGATTTTCTCGCTTGAACTACTTGATAAATAAGCACACAAATAAAGTCTGCGTGTGTGGCAGCTTTCTCTGTGCCGCTGTGTAGACAGCCCAGACGGATGAGTTGGTCATTTACTCTCAGAACGACCTTGTTGTCTGGCCTGAGGGTTTGAATTCACATCTACCTGTCGACTGGTCTGAAGTAGTTCACTACAAAATAAACTGCAGATTGAATAGACCCACAGGTAGTGTTCACCGCCTGGAATTAATATTCCCACTGGGCGAAGGGAAGAGCACAGTTACTCAACTCCCCCTTTCTCAGATCTGAAGATACGTTTTAATTTTCAGCGTTGTGTATTATTCTTTCAAATGTATGCCGGAGAGAGTTCATTACCATTTCTAACCTGTGTTAATTAAGAAGAAAATAACAAGTTAATGCATCTTCAGCTGCCGTGTTTACCAGCGTGGATCGAGCAGCGAAATGGAGTTAGTTCTCATTAAAGTTTAGATTAATTATGGATATTGAACTTGAGTTGAACCTTTAGAGTCGAACATTTGACTTAAAAAGAAGGGATTCTTTGAGAGGATCTGGGAAAAATGGATCGTTTATTTGAGCCATGACACCAACTAGATAAATGCCGAGCTAGATATTGGAAGATTGTGTTATATAGAACTAGATGGTATGTTTGTGCGAATATTGAAATACCTCTAGATAACAATCATTGTTACTTTTTAATATTTTATTTAGTAAGTGTACCACACTGTCTTATGCATTTATTTATTTATCTATCACCTTTATTTATTTATTCATTTTTGATATTTTTCTTATTTTATTTTATTTATGTCGATGATGTACTGTTTTGTATATATCTCTGTGAAAAATCAATAAAATCTGATTGAAAAAAAGAAAGGATCCTTTATTTTACATCGTATCAAATGTAAAACATCGGGGTCAGATTTAATGTGATCATGTCACTGCTTATCCAGACCCATCACTGACCACACTGATAATGTCACTGCTTATCCAGACCCATCACTGACCACACTGATAATGTCACTGCTTATCCAGACCCATCACTGACCACACTGATAATGTCACTGCTTATCCAGACCCATCACTGACCACACTGATAATGTCACTGCTTATCCAGACTCATCACTGACCACACTGATAATGTCACTGCTTATCCAGAGAGAGAGAGAGAGAGAGTGAGGATTGTGGAGAGGAAGAGGGAAGGAGTGTGGAGAGTAAGGGAGGTGAGTGGGGAGAGAGGAAGGTGTGTGGGGAGAGAAAGGGGAGGAGTGGAGTGAAAGGAGGAGGAGTGTGGGAATGGAGGATGGGAAGAGAGGGGATGTGGGGAGAGGAATTGAATACTGTGGGAAGAGAGAGAAGGTAGGATGAATGTGGAGAGCGAGGGGGAGTGTGGTGGGAGAGAGGGGGAGTGTGGGTTAAATGACGGGGAGGAGTGTGGGGAAAGAGGTTGTTTTAGGGGACAGGGGAGGGAGGAGTGTGTGAGAGAGGGAGGAAGGATGGTATGGAAAGAGTGGAGGGATGGGGACAGAGAGGAGGGGAGAGAGAGGGATAGGAGTGACGGGAGGGTGGTGGAGTGTTGGGAGAGATAGAGGGGGTGTGGGGAGAGAGGGGGAGGAGTGTTGGCAGAGAGTGGGTTGTGCGTGGGGAGAGAGATGGGGAGGAATGTGGGGAGAGTGAGAGGGGGAGGAGTGTGGGGAGACAGAGGGGGAGGAGTAGTGAGTGTGTGGGGAGAAAGACGGAGTGTGGGGATGGAGAGTGAGAGGAGAGTGGGGAGAGAGGATGTGCGGGGAGAGTGGGGGAGCAGTGTGGGGAGAGAGATTAGAGGAGTGTGGCAGGACAGAGAGGAGTGTGGGGAGATAGTGGGGAGGAGTGTGGAGAGAAGGGGAGGAGGTGGGAAGTCAGAGGGTCGGAAAATTGGTGAGCAAGAGGGGGATTAGTATGTGGGGAGAGTGAATGGGCGGAGGGGGAGGGAGAGAGGCAGAGAGAGTGAGGAGTGTTGGGGGAGACGCATTATGTGTTACTCTATCACTTGTATGCCGGAGAAAGTTATTTACTCATTTTAACCACTGCCTATTAAAATGAAAATAACAAATAAATATGTCTGCACCTGCCAACGCGGATAGAACAGGAAGATGCAGTGAGAGCTCATTGGAGATTAGATTAATTACTGATAATGTCACTGCTTAACCAGACCTATCACTGACCACACTGATAATGTCACTGCTTATCCAGACCCATCACTGACCACACTGATAATGTCACTGCTTATCCAGACCCATCACTGACCACACTGATAATGTCACTGCTTATCCAGACCCATCACTGACCACACTGATAATGTCACTGCTTATCCAGACCCATCACTGACCACACTGATAATGTCACTGCATATCCAGACCCATCACTGACCACACTGATAATGTCACTGCTTATCCAGACCCATCACTGACCACACTGATAATGTCACTGCTTATCCGGACCCATCACTGACCACACTGATAATGTCACTGCTTATCCAGACCCATCATTGACCACACTGACGTCACACACAGGTATGTTCTTTGTATCATCCATTCCAAGGACATCTCACATACTGTAGCAACCAGCTACCCAGTTCCATCGCACGCTGCTCAAATATATTTTCACCACCTTTGACAACATTTGCCCCGTACTGATTGGTACGGACACCTCTGAACTCACTGATGGTTTCACTTCCCATCTGCGTCTGATTCTGAACACACTTACAATACAAATGATCACACAAATACAGAAAAATCAAGACATAACTGCTCTTCCAAGTTCCAGTGCTCTCCTCAGTTGTACTTCAAATATCTGCAAGGCCTTTTTGTGTAGAGACAGTGCGGAACAGATTCAACAGGATGTTATCTGGAATGGACAGCGTTAGTTTGAAGACATAATCAATTGGCTGGGCTTGGTCTTCTTGGAGCGCAGGAGGATGAGGGGTAATCCCATAGACGTGTTTTAGATCGTGAAAGGAATAGATCGGGTAGATGCTCAGCTTCTCCTGCCCTGAGTAGGAGAATCGAGGTCCAGAGGACATACGTTTAAGTTGAAGGGAAAATGATTGAATAGGAATCTGAGGGGTAACCTTTTCACACAATGGGTGGTGGATGTATGGAACAGACTGCCTGAGGAGGTATTTGAGGCAGGGGCTATCCCAATATTTGTGAAACAGTTAGACAGGTTGGGTACATGAATAGGACAGGTTTGGTGGGATATGGACCAAATGCAGACATGTGGAACTAATGTAGATGGGGCCTGTTGGCTGGTGTGGGCAAGTTGGGCCGAAGTGCCTGATTCCACACCATATCACTCTATGACTCTATGAGTACAGGGCTGAACTACCTCCTCTGGCAGTTCGTTCCACACCCCCCCCCCCCCCCACCCTTTGTGTGAAAAATACCTCTCAGGTTCCGATTAAACCCCCCCCCCTCATCTTAAACCTAGCCCCCCTGGTTCTTGATTCCCCTTCTCTGTGCACCTACCAGATCTATTCCTCTCATTATATTGTCCAGCTGTAGAAGATCATCCCTCATCCTCCTGCAGCAAGGGATATAGTACTAGCCTATATGCATCAAGGGATATAGCACTAGCCTATATGCACCAAGGGATATAGTACTAGCCTATATGCACCAAGGGATATAGTACTAGCCTATATGCACCAAGGGATATAGTACTAGCCTATATGCACCAAGGGATATAGTACTAGCCTATATGCATCAAGGGATATAGCACTAGCCTATATGCACCAAGGGATATAGTACTAGCCTATATGCACCAAGGGATATAGTACTAGCCTATATGCACCAAGGGATATAGTACTAGCCTATATGCACCAAGGGATATAGTACTAGCCTATATGCACCAAGGGATATAGTACTAGCATATATGCACCAAGGGATATAGTACCAGCCTGCTGAACCTGTCCCTCCAGATCAGGCCCACTGTTCCTGGTAACATCCTCGTAAATCTCCTCTATCACCTTTCCAGATTGACACCATCTTTCCTGTATCATGGTGCCCACAACAGAACACAATATTCCAAATGCGGCCTCACCAACGTCTTACACAACGGCAACATAACCTCCGTATATCTATACACAATGCTATGACCGAAGACGGCCAATGTTACAAAAGTCTTTTTGACCACACTATCAACCCGTGACGCTACATTCAATACACGATGTACCTGTCGTCCTAGATCCCTCTGCTCTACAGTTCATTCACCTTTCTGCCTCGGTTCCAGGTCAGCGGTACTGACACTTCTGAACTCACTGATGGTTTCACTTCCCATGTGCGTCTGATTGTGAATACATTTGCACTACAGGTGAACATCCAAATAAAGAATAATCAAGACTTAACTGCTCCTCCAAGTGCAGCGCTCTCCTCAGTCGTACTTCGAATATCTGCGAGGCCCTTTTGTGTAGTTCTGGTCACCATATTACACAAATGATGTCCTATTGCCAGAGGCGGTGCGGAACAGATTCACCAGGATGTTATCTGGAATGGACAGCGTTAGTTTGAGGACAGATTTGATCAGGTGGGATTGATCTCATTGGAGCAATAATGCAGAGGGACGACCTTACTGAGGCATGTAAAATTATGTCAACTACAGCAGGGTTGAGTAGATGGTCACAGTTATTTCCCAGGCTGGGAGAATCTAAACCTAGAGAACGTACGTTTAATTGAAAGGGGAGAGATTTAAGGGAATTCTGACTTCAACGATGGAACAATATTTTCTTTTGAGGCGGTGGGGACAGATACCATCACAGCAAATAAACAGCATTTGGACAGCCATTTGTTTCAGATGGAAATGGACGGATATGGGACAAATACAGGTGAATGAGATTACCGTAGATAGGCATCTCGGTCTGCAGTCGGGCCGAAGGGCCTGTTTCCCTGCTGTTCCCATGACTGGAATCAGCGGTTCTGTAATCACTAATGTGCTCTGTCATCGGCCTCCCCAGTTGTAGCCACATTGCAGACACATCACTGACTGCACAACAGTGGCGATACTGTATTGGGTGGTGGTGTCACCAACAACGGAGGCACATTGTTCATCACCCTCACAAGTGTCCAACAGGTGTTTCACTCTCCTCAAACTAAACTCTAGCCTGGACATCCGAGGAATTAAACGTAAATAGGTGTCGAAAGTTCTCACACCTGCAGTTTAAACAACAAAATGATATAACTGCCTGTCATATACGTTGGTCATTTTAATATGTCTCTGATCATTGAAGTGTTTCCTTCAGTTTCTCTGTGTGTCAGTTATACACAGCAGGAAGCGAGAAACGCTCTCTTGAATTAGTTCATATATAGGCACAGAAATACAGACTGAGTGCGTGTGAGAGCTCTCTTAAATTCACTGGAATTTAGGATGAGAGGGGATCTTGTCGAAACATGTAGAATTCTGAAGAAGGGTCTCCACCCATTCCTTCTCCCAAGAGATGCTGCCTGTCCCGCTGAGTTACTCCAGCTTTTTGTGTCTATCTTCTATTTAAACCAGCATCTGCAGTTCCTTCTTACACATATACATATCTTAAGGGATTGGACAGGCTAGATACAGGAAAAATATTCCCGATGTTGTGGGAGTCCAGAAAAGGGATCACAGTTTACGAATAAGGGGTAGCTCAATTATTACTGAGATGAGGAAAAACTGATCTGTCGTCGGCCTCGCCAGTTGAGATGAATTGTGAATCTGTGGAAATCTCTGCCACAGAAGACAGTGGAGGTCAATTCACAGGAGGTTTTCATGGGAGAGTCAGATATAGCTCTTAGGGCTAACGGAATAAAGTTGCACGGGGAGAAATCAGGAACGGGGTACTGATTTAGGATGGTCGGCCATGATCATGTTGAATGGCGGTGCGGGCTCAAAAGGACAAATGGCCTACTCCTGCAAGTATTTTCTTTGTTTCTATGTTTCGAAACCACTGTGGACAGCATAGACGGGTGAGTTGGTCATTAACGCTCAGAACGACTTTGCTGTCATGTCTGTGGGTTTGAATTAGCATCAACCTGTCAACTGGTCTGAAGTAGTTCAATAAAAAAATAAACTGCAGATTGAACAGAACCTCGCCTTGTGTTCACCGGCTGGAACTAATAGTCCCCACTGGATGAATGGCATGGCACAATTACTCACCATCGCTGACCACACTGATCAGGTCACTGCTTATCCTGACCCATCACTGACCACGCTAATAATGACACTGCTTATCCAGACCCATCACTGACCACGTTGACAATGTCACTGCTTACCCAGGCCCAACACTGGCCACACTGATAATGTCACTGCTTATCCAGACACATCACTGACGAAATCTCGTCCAAAAAAAATGTTTTTTGGATGACAAATAAAGATATCCTGAATCCTGAATCCTGAATTAACGTCACGCACAGGTATGTTCTTTGTATCATCCAATCCAAGAACATCTCACATACTGTAACAACCAGCTACCCAGTTCCATCGCACGCTGCTCAGATATATTTTCACCATTGACACCTTTGACAGCATTTGCCTCGTGCTGATTGGCACGGACACCTCTGAACTCGCTGATGGTTTCACTTCCCATCTGCGTCTGATTCTGAACACACTTGCACTACAAATGAACACCAAAATACAGAAAAATCAAGACTTAACTGTTCCTCCAAGTGCAGCGCTCTCCTCAGTCGTACTTCAAATATCTGCGAGGCCATTTTGTGTAGTTCTGGTCACCATATTATAGAAACAATGTCGTGTTGCCAGAGACAGTGTGGAACAGATTCACCAGAATGTTATCTGGAATGGACAGCGTTAGTTTGAAGACAGAATCAATTGGGTGGGATTGGTCTCCTTGGAGCGCAGGAGGATGAGGGGTGATCTTATAGACATGCTTTAGATCATGAAAGGAATAGATCGGGTAGATGCTCAGCTTCTCCTGCCCTGATTAGGAGAATCGAGGTCTAGAGGACATACGTTTAAGGTGAAGGGGAAATGATTGAATAGGAATCTGAGGGGTAACATTTTCACACAGTGGGTGTTGAATGAATGGAGCAAACTGCCAGAGGAGGTATTTGAGGCAGGGACTATCCCAACATTCATGAAACAGTTAGACAGGTGCATGAATAGGACAGGTTTGGTGGGAAATGGACCAAATGCAGACAGGTGGGACTAGTGTAGATGTGGCATTTTGGCTGGAGTGGGCAAGTTGGGCCGAAGGGCCTGTTTCCACACCATATCACTCTATGACTCTATGGGTACAGGTTTGAACTACCTCCTCTGGCAGCTCGTTCCACACACCCACCATGCTTTATGTGAAAAATTACCCCTCAGATTCACAATTCATCTCAACTGGGGAGGCCGACGACAGTTCAGTTTTTCCTCATCTCAGTAATAATTGAGCTACCCCTTATTCGTAAACTGTGAGCCCTGTTCTGGACTCCCACAGCATCGGGAACATTTTTCCTCTATCTAGCCTGTCCAATCCCTTGAGAATTGTATATGTGTAAGAAGGAACTGCAGATGCTGGTTTAAACAGAACATAGACACAAAAAGCTGGAGTAACTCAGCGGGACAGGCAGCATCTCTTGGGAGAAGGAATGGGTGGAGACCCTTCTTCAGAATTCTATATGTTTCGTCAAGATCACCTCTCATCCTAAATTCCAGTTAATTCAAGAGAGCTCTCACACACACTCAGTCTGTATTTCTGTGCCTATTTATTAATTAATACGAGAGCGTTTCTCCCTTCCTGCTGTATATATTTGGCACACATAGAAACTGAAAGAAACACTTCAATGATCTGAGACATATTAAAACGACCAACGTATATGATAGGCAGTTATATCGTGTTGTTGTTTAAACTGCAGGTTTGAGAAAATTCGACACCTGTTGGCGTGTAATTCCTCGGATTTCTAGGCTAGAGTTTAGTTTGAGGAGAGTGAAGCACCTGTTGGACACTTGTGAGGGAGATGAACAATGTGCCTCCGTTGTTGGTGACACCACCACCCAATACAGTATCGCCACTGTTGTGCAGTCAGTGATGTGTCTGCTATGTGGCTACAACTGGGGAGACCGATGACAGAGCACATTAGTGATTACAGAACCGCTGATTCCAGTCATGGGAACTGCAGGGAAACAGGCCCTTCGGCCCGACTCGTCCATTCGGACCGAGATGCATATCTACGGTAATCTCATTCACCTGTATTTGTCCCATATCCCTCCATTCCTATCCGAAACAACGGCTGTCTAAATGCTGTTTATTTGCTGTGATGGTATCTATCCCCACCGCCTCAAATGAAAAGATTGTTGCATATTTGAAGTCAGAATTCCCTTAAACCTCTCCCCTTTCGAATAAACGTAAGTTCTCTGGGTTTAGAATCTCACAGCCTGGGAAATAACTGTGACCATCTACTCAACCCTGCTATAGTTGACATAATTTTACAAGCCTCAGTAAGGTCATCCCTCTGCATTCTTGCTCCAATGAGATAAATCCCACCCGATCAAATCTGTCCTCAAACTAACGCTGTCCATTCCAAATAACATCCTGATGAATCTGTTCCGCACTGCCTCTGGCAACGGGACATCATTTGTATAATATGGTGACCAGAACTACACAAAAGGGCCTCGCAGATATTTGAAGTACGACGTAGGAGAGCGCTGCACTTGGAGGAGCAGTTAAGTCTTGGTTATTTTTTGTTTGGATGTTCAGCTGTCGTGCAAGTGTGTTCACAATCAGACGCACATGGGAAGTGAAACCACCAGTGAGTTCTGAAGTGTCGGTACCGATGAACTGCAACCGAGGCCTATATCTCTTGATGCAGGAGGATGAGGGATGATCTTCTACAGATCAACAAAATAATGAGAGGAATAGATCTGGCAGACGCACAGAGAAGGGAAAGCAGGAACCATGGGGAGCAGGTTTAAGATGAGGGGGTGAAATTTAATCTGAACCTGAGGGGTATTTTTCACACAAAGGGTGGTGGGTGTGTGGAACGAGGTGCCAGAGGAGGTAGTTCAGCCCTGTACTCATAGTCATAGAGTGATATGGTGTGGAATCAGGCCCTTCAGCCCAACTTGCCCACACCAGCCATCAGGCCCCATCTACATTAGTTCCACCTGTCTGCATTTGGTCCATATCCCACCAAACCTGTCCTATTCATGTACCCAACCTGTCTAACTATTTCATAAATGTTGGGATAGTCCCTGCCTCAAATTCCTCATCTGGCAGTTTGTTCCATACATCCACCACCTATTGTGTGAAAAAGTTACCCCTCAGATTCCTATTCAATGATTTTCCCTTCAACTTAAACGTATGTCCTCTGGACCTCGATTCGCCTATTCAGGGCAGGAGAATCCGAGCATCCACTACATCTATTCCTTTCATGATCTAAAACATGTCTATAAGTTCACCGCTCGTCCTCCTGCGCTCCAAGGAGAACAATCCCACCCAATTGATTCTGTCTTCAAACTAACGCTGTCCATTCCAGATAACATCCTGGTGAATCTGTTCCGCACTGTCTCTGGCAACAGGACATCATATCTGTAATATGGTGACCAGAACTACACAAAAGGGCCTCGCAGATATTTGAAGTACCTGAGGAAAGCGCTGGAACTTGGAGGAACAGTTAAGTCTTGATTTTTCTGTTTATGGGTATTCATTTGTAGCGCAAATGCGTTCAGAATCATAAGCAGATGGGACGTGAAACCATCAGTGAGTTCAGAGGTGTCCGTACCAATCAGCACGAGGCAAATGTTGTCAATGTTGTCACTGGTGAAAATATATCTGAGCAGCGTGCGATGGAACTGGGTAGCTGGTTGTTACAGTATGTGAGATGTCCTTGGAATGGATGATACAAAGAACATACCTGTGTGTTACGTTAATGTGGTCAGTGATGGGTGTGGATAAGCAGTGACATTATCTGTGTGGTCAGTGATGGGTCTGGATAAGCAGTGACATTATCTGTGTGGTCAGTGATGGGTCTGGATAAGCAGTGACATTATCAGTGTGGTTAGTGATGGGTCTGGATAAGCCGTGACATTATCAGTGTGGTTAGTGATGGGTCTGGATAAGCAGTGACACTATCAGTAATTAATCTCATCTCTAATGAGCTCTCACTGCATCTTGCTGTTCTATCCACGTTGGCCGGTGCAGACGTTTTTATTTGTTATTTTCATTTTAATAGGCAGTGGTTAAAATGAATAAATATCTTTCTCCTGCATACATGTGAGTAACACATAATGCGTCTCCCCAACACTCCTCACTCTCTCTGCCTCTCTCCCTCCCCCTCCGTCCATTCTCTCTCTCCCATACCGATCCCCCGTCTCTCTCCCCAATTTTCTGACCGTCTGACTTCCCATCTCCTCCCCTCTCTCCACACTCCTCCCCACTCTCTCCCGACACTCCCCTCTGTCCCGCCACCTCCAATCTCTCTCCCCACACACCTCCCCATCTCTCTCCACACCCCCTCTCTCCCCACTCTCCTCTCATTCTCCACCCCACACTCTGTCTTTCTCCCCACACACTCACCACTCCTCTCATTCTGTGTCCCCACACTCCTCCCCCTCTGTCTCCCCCATTCCCCTCTCTCTCCCCACATTCCCCCTCATTCCCCACACACCTCCACCTCTATCTCCTCACCTCTCTCCCCCGTTCGTCCATTCTCTGCCCATCTCTCTCTCCCCACATACCTCCCCTCTCTCGCCTCACTCCTTCCTCTATCCCTCCCCTCCCATTTCTCTGCCACATTCCTCCACTCACTCCCCACTCCTCCACTCTCTCCCATCACTCCTCTTGTACCTCTTTCCTCTGTACCCCTCGCTCTCGCTTCATTCCTCCCCCACCCTCGTTTCACTCTCCCCACTCCTCCCCTCCATCCTCACATTCCTCTAACTCGCTCTCCACACTATCCTTCCTCCCTCTCTTTCACACTCCTCCCACACTGTCTCCCCACTCCTCCCCCTCTCCCCACACTCCTCCCGTTCTCTTGCTACATTTTCCTATCTCCCCCACCCACCTCCTCTCCCTCTCCCACACTCCCCCCTGCATCCTTTCTCTCTCCACACAATCCCTCCTCCCGTTCTCTCACACTCCTCTCCCTCCGTATCCCCACTCCTCCCCTCCCTCTCCCCACAGTCCTCCCCTCTCAATTCCCACATTCCTCCTTTCTCTCCACAATCCCCCTCCTCCCCAACACTCCTTCCTCTCTCTCACCCCACACACCTTCCTCTCTCCCACACCCACCTCCTCTCCCTCTTCCCCACTCCACCCCCTCCATCCCCACATTCCTCCCACTCTCTCTCCACACAAACCTTCCTCCCTCTCTCTCACACTCCTCCCTCCCCTGTCCCCTAAAACCACCTTTCTCCCCACACTCCTCCCCATCATTCTCCCCACACTCCCCATCTCTCTCCATACTCCCCGCTCGCTCACCACGGTCATCCTGCCTCCTCTCTCTCCCCACTACCTCTCTCTCCCCACACTATTAAATTCCTCTCCCCACACTCCCTTTCTTCCCACCCTCCATCCCCACAATCCTCCTCCTTTCTCTCCACTCCTCCCCTTTCTCTCCCCACACAGCTCCCTTTCTCCCCACACTCATCTCCCCTTCCTCCCCACACTCTTCACTCTCTTTCTCTCTGGATAAGTAGTGACATTATCAGTGTGGTCAGCGATGGGTCTGGACAAGCAGTGACATTATCAGTGTGGTCAGTGATAGGTCTGGATAAGCAGTGACATTATCAGTGTGGTCAGTGATGGGTCTGGATAAGCAGTAACATTATCAGTGTGGTCAGTGATGGGTCTGGATAAGCAGTGACATTATCAGTGTGGTCAGTGATGGGTCTGGATAAGTAGTGACATTATCAGTGTGGTCAGTGATGGGTCTGGATAAGCAGTGACATTATCAGTGTGGTCAGTGATGGGTCTGGATAAGCAGTGACATTATCAGTGTGGTCAGTGATGGGTCTGGACAAGCAGTGACATTATCAGTGTGGTCAGTGATGGGTCTGGATAAGCAGTGACATTATCAGTGTGGTCAGTGATGGGTCTGGATAAGCAGTGACATTATCAGTTTGGTCAGTGATGGGTCTGGATAAGCAGTGACATTATCAGTGTGGTCAGTGATGGGTCTGGATAACCAGTGACATGATCTCATTAAATCTGACCCCGATGTTTTACATTTGATATGATGTAAAATAAAGCATCCTTTCTTTTTTTTCTCTTCAGTTTTTATTGATTTTTCACAGAGATATATACAAAACAGTACAACATCATGAACGTAAATAAAATAAAATAAGAAAAACAACAAAAATAAATGAATAAATAAACAAAGGAGATAAATAAATAAATACATTTGAATAAGACAGTGTGGTACACTTACCAAATAAAATATGAAAAAGTAACAATGTTGGTTATCTAGAAATATTTCAATATTCGCACAAACATAACATCTAGTTCCATATAACACAATCTTCCAATATCTAGCTCGGCATTTATCTAGTTGGTGTCATGACTCAAATAAACGATCAATTTTTCCCAGATCCTCTCAAAGAATCCCTTCTTTTTAATTCAAATGTTCGACTCTAAAGGGTTAACTTAAGTTCAATATCCATAATTAATCTAAACTTTAATGAGCACGAACTCTATCTTGCTGCTCTATCCACGCTGGTAAACACGGCAACTGAAGATGCATTAACTTGTTATTTTCATCTTAATTAACACAGGTTAGAAATGCTAATTAACTCTCTCCGGCATACACTTGAAATAATAACACAAAATGCAGAAAATTAAAATGCAGCTTCAGATTTGAGAAAGGGTGAGTTGGGTAAATGTTCTGTGCGTTTCGCCCAATGGGAAATATTAGTTCCAGCCGGTGAACACGAGCTGTGGCTCTGTTCAATCTGCAGTTTATTTTGTAGTGAACTACTTTAGGCCAGTTGACAGGTAGAAGTCAATTCAAACCCACAGACCAGACAGTAAGGTCGGTCTGAGAGTAAATGACCAACTCATCTGTCTGGGCTGTCCACACAGCGGCACAGAGAAAGATGCCACACACGCAGACTTCATTTATGTGCTTATTTATCATGCAATTCAAGAGAGCATATCTCCCATCATGCAGTGTAAACCTGGCACACGTAGAAACTGAAATAAACACTTCAATGATCAGGGACTGTTATCACAAATGACCAATATATATGACAGGCAAATCCCATGATTTCAAGGTTAGAGTTCTGTGGTAACAGAATATCCAAGGGCCATTTAAAAGCAGTATATTTGTTAGTGCTGTACCTGGCGCAACGTTTGGCCAAAGGCTGCCGTGTTTCATGGGGTGGGATGGTGCATTTTAGTTCATCTGAAGTATTCCCATTTACCGGCATATGAATCATCTCCCTCTAAACCATTCCCTTCATGTACCTGTCCAAATGACTTTGTGTTGATATTACTGTTACCTATGATACCCTGCCCCTCCATGAGATCACTCCACTGCCTGCTGCGCTTCATGAAATAAAGTCCTCGCAGCCCAGCCTTTCCCTGTATCTCCGACCCTTGTTTTCTGGCAACGTGTTGTAAAATATTTTGAGGACTCTTTACAAATTAGTGGCATATTTCCTAAACATGCTGACGAAAAATTATACACGTTACTCCAAGTGCGTCCTCACCAACGTCTTGTCGAACTGAATATAATTTTCCAACTTCTAAATTTTATTCACTGATTGATGAAGACAGTGCTTCAAAAAACCTTCTCCACCACCCCACCTCCCTGTTTCGTCCCTTTTCTTTGAACTATGTAACATAGAAACTTGGAAACATAGAAAATAGGTGCAGGGGATGCCATTAGACCCTTCGAGCGAGCACCGCCATTCATGGTGATCATGGCTGATCATCCACAATCAGTAACCTGTGCCTGCCTTCTCCCCATATCGCTTGATTCCACCATCCCCTAGAGTTCTGTCTAACTCTCTTTCAAATTCATCCAGTGAATTGGCCTCCATTGCCTTTTGTGGCAGAAAATTCCATAAATTCACAAGTCTCTGGGTGAAAAAGTTTCTTCTCACCTCAGTTTTAAATGGCCTCCCCTTTATTCTTAGACTTTGGCTCCTGGTACTAGACTCCCCCAACTTTGGAAATATTTTTCCTACATCTAGCTTGTCCAGTACTTTTATAATTTTATACGTCTCTATAAGATCCCCTCTCATCCTTCTAAACTCCAGTAAATACAAGCCCAGTCTTTCCAATCTTTCCTAATATGACAGTCCCGCCATCCCAGGGATTAACCTCGTGAACATATGGCGCACTGCCTCAACGTCCTTCCTCAAATTATGAGACCAAAAAATACAACTGCAAAAGATCCTCTTTGCACCTTTATTCAAATCCTCTCGTAATGAAGGCCAACATGCCATTATCTTTCTTCCATGCCTGCTGTACCTGCACACTTACTTTCAGTGACTGGTGTACAAGGACACCCAGGTCGTGTTGTACTTCCCCGTTACCTCATCTGACACCATTGAGATAGTAATCTGTCTCTTTGTTTATGCTGCCAAAGTGGATAACCTCACATTTATCTACATTATATTGCATCTGCCATGCATCTGCCCACTCACTCAACCTGGCGTAGTCACCCTGCAACCTCTTAACATCCTCTTTGCAGTTCACACTGTCACCCAGCATTGTGTCATCTGCAGACTTGCTGGAGTTACTTCTAATGTATGGATCCCTTTGCTCTACAACACTCCCTAGCTAACTACCATTCACGGTAACGATCATGCCCTGATTTTACTTCAAAAATTAAAATCTCACACTTATCTGGAAGAAACACCGTTTGCTATTTCTCAGCCCATTTTCCAATTTGAAAAGTTCCTGCTTTAATTCTTGCTAAACATTTTCAGTCTGTGATACCATCTACTTTAGTGTCAACTGCAAACTTAAAAATTAGTCTTTGTACAATTTCATGCAACTCATTGATATGGATGACAAACAACATTGAGCCCAGCACAGATCTAATCTGTCTTCTAACTATTCATTCCAGATAACATCCTGGTGAACTTGTTCCGCACTGTCTCTGGCAATAGGACATAATTTCCATGATATGGTGACCATAACTACACAAAAGGGCCTCGCAGATATTTGAAGCACAACTGAGGAGGCCGCTGCACGTGGAGGAGCAGTTAAGTCTTGATTTTTCTATAATTTCATGTTCAGCTGCAGTGCAGGTTTGTTCAGAATCAGACGCAGATTGGAAATGAAACCATCTGTGAATTCAGGGGTGTCAGTCCCGATGAGCTGGAACCGAGACAAAAAGATGCATTAACTGTAGAGCAGAGGGATCTAGCACGACAGGTACACAGTGCATTAAATGTAGCGTCATAGGTAAATAGTTTGGTCGAAAAGGCTTTAGGCACATTGGCCTTCATCAGCGAGAGCTTTGAGTTTTGAAGTTGGGAGGTCATGTTGCAATTGTTTAAGACGTTGGTGAGTCCATATTTAGATTATTGTGTTCAGTGTTGGGCACCGTAGTATCGGGAAAATGGTGTAAATCTGCAAAGGGCGTAGAGCAGATTTACGAGGATGTTGCCAGGACTGGAGGGCCTGGTCTACAGCCACAGATTCAGCAGGCTAGTAATTTATTCTTTGATGTGCAGGATTAACTGGGGTGATCTTTTAGAGGTGAACAAAATAATGAAAGGAATACACCTGGCAGGCGCACAGAGAAGGGGAAGCAAGAACCATGGGACGGAGGTTTAAGATGAGGTGGGAACATTTCATCGGAACCTGAGGGGTAATTTATCACACAAAGTTTGGTGGGTGAATGGAACGAGTTGCCAGAGGAGGTTTTTCAGGCCGGTGCTCATAGAGTCATGGAGTGATACGTTGTGGAAACAGGCCCTTCGGCCCAACTTGCCCACACCGTCCAACATGTCCCTGCTCCCACCTGCCTCCGTTTCATCCATATCCCTCCAAACCCGTCCTATTCGTGTACCTGTCTAACAATTTCTTAAATGTTGGGATTGTCCCTGCCTCAACTACCTCCTCTGGCAGCTTGTTCCATGCATCCACCACGCTTTGTGTGAAAGAGTTATCCCACCGATTCCAATGACAGCTTTTCCTATTCATGTTAAAAGTATGTCCTCTGGAGCTCGATTCTCGTACTCAGGGCAAGAGAATCTGTGCATTTATCCGATCAATTCCTCTCATGATCAAATACACCTAAATAAGATCACCCCTCTTCCTCTTGTGCTCCAATGGATAGTCCGAGCCTACTCAACCTCTTCCTACAGGTCAGACACTGGCACTATCCTCGTAAAATGTACCTGGAACGTTTCCAGTTTGGCAACGTCTTTCCTATAACACGGTACCCAGAACAGAACATAATACTCCAAATGCAGCCTCACGAAGGTCTTATATTACTGCAACATGACCTCCCAACATCCATACTCCATACTCTGGCTGATAAAGGCCAATGTGCCAAAAGCCTTTTTGTCAACACCAGATCGACCTGTGCTTCCGCCTTCAAGGAACTGTGCACCTGCACTCCTAGATCCCCCTGCCCTACAACACTACCCAGAACCCTACCATTCACTGTGTCGGTCCTGCCCAGGTTAGATTTCTCAAAATGCAATACCTCACTTTGCAATACCATACTTTGATTTGACTATAGGAGTAAAGAGGTCCTTCTGCATTTGTATAGGGCAATGGTGCGACTACATCTGGAATATTGTGTGCAGTTTTGGTCTCCTAATTTGAGGAAGGACATCCTTGCGATTGAGGCAGTGCATCGTTGAATCACGAGGTTAATCCCCGGGATGGCGGGACTGTCAAATGAGGAAAGATTGGAAAGACTGGGCTTGTATTCACTGGAATTCAGATGTATGAGATGGAATCTTATAGAAATGGATAAAATTATAAAAGGACTGGAGAAGCTAGATGCAGGAAAAAAAATCCCGATGTTGGGGGAGTCCAGAACAAGGGGGGCACAGTCTAAGATTAAAGGGGAGGCCATTTCAAACTGAGGTGAAAAAAAACTTTTTCACCCAGAGAGTTGTGAATTTGTGGAATTCTCTGCCTACGAAGGCAGTGGAGGCCAACACACTGGATGAATTTACAAGAGAGTTAGCTGGAGTTCTAGGGCCAAGCGGAATCAATGGATATGGGGAGAAGGCAGGCACAGGTTACTGATTGTGGATGCTTTGCCATGATCACAATGCACGGCGGTGCTGGCTAGAAGGGCCAAATGGCTTCCTCCTGCACCTATTTTCTATGTTTCTATGCTTCTCATATTTATCTGCATTAATTCCATCAACCATTCCTCAGTACACGTGACTAATCGATAAAGATCATATTGCACTTCATAACAAACATCTTTACTGACTGCAAAACAACCCACTTTTGTTTCAACTACAAACTTGCTAATCTTGCCGCTGCGTGATCTCATCCAAATCTTTGATATAGATGACAAACAGTAACGGGCCCAGCAGCGAACCCTGACGCATGCCACTAGTCACTGGCGTCCAGTCTGAGAAGCAACCTTCCACTATCACCCTCTGCTTCCTTCCATGAAGCCAATTTGCTATCCATTCAGCTATCTCTCCTTGCGTCTCATGCGATCTAACCTTCAAGAGCAAGCTACCACGAGGAACCTTCTCGAATACAATGCTGAAGTCCATGTATTCAATATCTACAGATCTGCCCTGATCGACCTTTTTTGCTCACTTCTTAGAAAAACTGACTATAAAAGGTACTATCAGGTACAGAGATACTAAAGCTACTCATTATAAAATGTATTATATTAAGGTGCTAACACAAAAATACTCTCTCAAACTTGAAGGACCATTTAGACAGGCATCGATTAGCCATTGATAGGAATATGTGCCGATCGAAGGCAGGTGGGACTAGTGTGGATGAGACATGTTGGCCAGTGTGGGCAGTCTGGGCCGAAGCCTCTAAGATTCTCTGACTCCATGTCTCTATAACTGGAGGGTGTGTGCACAAATAGGGCAGTAAGACATTCCTCACTTGTCCATAGATCTCTGTCCTGGGATCGGAGAACAGATTCACTTCGAAACATAGAAACATAGAAAATAGGTGCAGGAGGAGGCCATTAGGCCCTTCGAGCCAGCACCGCCATTCTTTGTTACCATGGCTGATCATCCACTTCAAGCCAAATCATGTTAATCACACTTGTTTTTTAACATTAACAGTCAGAGTTTCTGTTCAATGGTTAGCTGTGGGTCAGTAACCTGCATATTTGTTCAATCATCTACCGTGGCTCAGCACGAGGCCAATGTTGCCAATGATTTCACTGGTGAAAATATATCTGAGCATTGTGCGACGGAACTGGGAACTGGTTGTTATGTGAGATGTCCTTGGAATGGATGATTCAAAGAAATTACCTGTGTGTGACGTCAGTGCAGTCAGTGATGGGTCTGGATAAGCAGTGACATTATCAGTGTGGTCAGTGATGGCTATGGATAAACAGTGACATTATCAGTGTGGTCAGTGATGGGTCTGGATAAGCAGTGACATTATCAGTGTGGTCAGTGATGGGTCTGGATAAGCAATGTCATTATCAGTGTGGTCAGTGATGGGTCTGGATAAGCAGTGACATTATCAGTGTGGTCAGTGATGGGTCTGGATAAGCAGTGACATTATCAGGGGGGTCAGTGATGGGTCTGGATAAGCAGTGTCATTATCAGTGTGGTCAGTGATGGGTCTGGATAAACAGTGTCATTATCAGTGTGGTCAGTGATGGGTCTGGATAAACAGTGACATTATCAGTGTGGTCAGTGATGGGTCTGGATAAACAGTGACATTATCAGGGGGGTCAGTGATGGGTCTGGATAAACAGTGACATTATCAGTGTGGTCAGTGATGGCTATGGATAAGCAGTGACATTATCAGTGTGGTCAGTGATGGGTCTGGATAAGCAGTGACATTATCAGTGTGGTCAGTGATGGGTCTGGATAAGCAGTGTCATTATCAGTGTGGTCAGTGATGGGTCTGGATAAGCAGTGACATTATCAGTGTGGTCAGTGGTGGGTCGGGATAAGCAGTGACATTATCACTGATCTTATAATCTTATAGAAACATAAAATTCTTAAGGGATTGGACAGGCTGTATGAGAAAATATGTTCCCGATGTTGGGGGAGTCCGGGGGTCACAGTTTTAGAATAAGAGGTTTACTATTTAGGACTGATGTGAGGATAAACATTTCACCCAGGGAGTTGTGAATCTGTGGAATTCTCTGCCACAGAAGGCAGTGGAGGCCAATTTACTGGATGCTTTCAAGCAAAAGTTAGATATAGCACTTCGGGTCACGGAAACAAAGGATATGGGGAGAAAGCAGGAACGGGTTACTGATTTAGGATGATCAGCCATGATCATGTTGAATGGTGGTGCAGGCTCGAGGGCCGAATGTCCCACTCCTGCAATTGTTTTCTATTTTTCTATGTTTCTCTGTCTAAGCATCAGGTTGTGATACTTCCATTTCATCTTAACTCCTGTGTTTTATATTTTATACCAAAGTGGATAACAAACATATGATTTGCATTATTGCAGATGTTTGACTGTAAAGGGTTAACGTACGTTCAGTATCTGTAATTAATCTCATCTGCAATGAGCACTAACTCCATCTTGCTGCTCTATCCACGCTGGTAAACACGGCAGGTGAAGATGCATTCATTTGCGATTTTCATCTTAATTAACAATCGTTATCAATACTAATTGCCTCTCTCCGGCACACAATTTAAAGAATAACACATAATGCTGAAAATTAAAATGCAGCTTCAGATCTGAGATAGGGAGAGTTGAGCAATTGTGCTGTGCCATTCACCCAGTGGGGAATATTAGTTCCAGCCGGTGAACACAAGGCAAGGTTCTGTTCAATCTGCAGTTTATTTTTTATTGAACTACTTCAGACCAGTTGACAGGTTGATGCTAATTCAAACCTACAGACCTGACAACAAAGACGGTCTGAGAGTTAATGACCAACTCACCCGTCTGGGCTGTCCACAATGGTTCAGAAACATAGAAACATAGAAAATAGTTGCAGGAATTTGCCATTTGGCCTTTTGAGCCAGGACCGCCATTCAATATGATCAAGGCCGACCATCCTAAATCAGTACCCCGTTCCTGCTTTCTCCCCATGCAGCTTTAATCCGTTAGCAGTAAGAGCCATATCTGTCTCTCTCTTGAAAACCTCCTGTGAATTGGCCTCCACTGACTTCTGTGGCAGAGAATTCCACAGATTCACAATTCATCTCAACTGGGGAGGTCGACGACAGATTCGTTTTTCCTCATCTCAGTAATAATTGAGCTACCCCTTATTCGTAAACTGTGATCCCTTTTCTGGACTCCCACAACATCGGGAACATTTTTCCTGTATCTAGCCTGTCCAATCCCTTAAGATATGTATATGTGTAAGAAGGAACTGTAGATGCTGGTTTCAACAGATAGACACAAAAAGCTGGAGTAACTCAGCGGGACAGGCAGCATCTCTTGGGAGAAGGAATAGGTGGAGACCCTTCTTCAGAATTCTGTATGTTTCGACAAGATCCTCTCTCATCCTAAATTCCAGTGAAGTTAAGAGAGCTCTCACGCACACTCAGTCTGTATTTCTGTGCCTATTTATTAATTAATTCAAGAGAGCATTTCTCCCTTCCTGTTGTGTATATCTGGTACACATAGAAACTGAAAGAAACACTTCAATGATCCGAGACATATTAAAACGACCAACGTATATGATAGGCAGTTATATCATTTTGTTGTTTAAACTGCAGGTGTGAGAACATTCGACACCTATTGGCGTTTAATTCCTCGGATTTCTAGGCTAGAGTTTAGTTTAAGGAGAGTGAAGCACCTGTTGGACACTTGCGAGGGAGATGAACAATGTGCCTCCGTTGTTGGTGACACCACCACCCAATACAGTATCGCCACTGTTGTGCAGTCAGTGATGTGTCTGCAATGTGGCTACAACTGGGGAGGCCGATGACAGAGCACATTAGTGATTACAGAACTGCTGATTCCAGTCATGTGAACAACAGGGAAACAGGCCCTTCAGCCCAGCGGTCCATGCGGACTGAGATACCTATCTACGGTAATCTCATTCACCTGTATTTGTCCCATATCTGTCCATCCCTATCCGAAACAAACGCCTGTCCAAATGCTGTTTATTTGCTGAGATGGTATCTGTCCCCACCGCCTCAAATGAAAAGATTGCACCATCTTTGAAGTCAGAATTCCCTTAAATCTCTCCCCTTTCGATTAAACGTAACTTCTCTGGGTTCAGATTCTCCCAGCCTGGGAAATAACTGCGACCATCTACTCAACCCTGCTGTAGTTGACATAATTTTACAAGCCTCAGTAAGGTCGTCCATGTACATTCTTGCTCCAATAAGATCAATCCCACCTGATCAAATCTGTCCTCAAACTAACGCTGTCCATTCCAGATAACATCCTGGTGAATCTGTTCACCACCGCCTCTGGCAATAGGACATCATTGGTATAATATGGTGACCAGAACTACACAAAAGGGCTTCGCAGATATTTGAAGTATGACTGAGGAGAGCGCTGCACTTGGAGGAGCAGTTAAGTCTTGATTATTCTTTATTTGGATGTTCAGCTGTAGTGCAAGTGTATTCACAATCAGACGCACATGGGAAGTGAAACTATCAGTGAGTTCAGAAGTGTCAGTACCGTTGACCTGGAAACGAGGCAGAAATGTGAATTAACTGTAGAACAAAGGGATATAGGACGACAGGTACATAGTGTGTTGAAATAGGTACATAGTGTCACAGGTTGATAGTGTGGTCAAAAAGTATTTTGTTACATTGGCCGTCTTTTGTCAGAGCATTGTGTATAGAGGTTATGTTGCGGTTGTGTAAGACGTTGGTGAGGCTGCATTTGGAGTATTGTGTTCAGTTTTGGGCACCATGATACAGGAAAGATGGTGTCAATCTGGAAAGGTGATGGAGGAGATTTACGAGGATGTTGCCAAAACCCGTGGTGGGTGTGTGGAACGAACTTTCAAAGGAGGTAGTTCAGCCCTGTACTCATATAGTCATAGATAGATATGGTGTGGAATCAGGCCCTTCGGCCCAACTTGCCCACGTCAGCCAACAGGCCCCATCTACGCTAGTTCCACCTGTCTGCATTGGTCCATATCCCACCAAATCTGTCCTATTCATGTACCCAACCTGTCTAACTATTTCATAAACGTTGGGATAGTCCCCGCCTCAAATTCCTCATCTGGCAGTTTGTTCCATACATCCACCACCCATTGTGTGAAAACGTTACCCCTCAGATTCCTATTCAATCATTTCCCCTTCACCTTAAACGTATGTCCTCTGGACCTCGATTCTCCTACTAAGGGCAGGAGAACCTGAGCATCGCCCGATCTATTCCTTTCATGATCTAAAACACGTCTCCGAGATCACCCCTCATCCTCCTGCGTTCCATGGAGACCAATCGCACACAATTGATTCTGTCTACAAACTAATGCTGTCCATTCCAGATAACATCCTGGTGAATTTGTTCCGCACTGTCTCTGGCAACACTCCCTCTCTTTCACACTCCTTCTCTCCGTAGGTTAATTCCCTGAATGGCGGGATTGTCGTATATTGAAAGGCTGGAACAATTAGGCTTATATGCACTGGAATTTAGAAGGATGAGGGGGGATCTTATTGAAACATAAGATAATTAGGGGATTGGACACATTAGAGGCAGGAAACATGTTCCCAATGTTGGGGGAGTCCAGAACAAGGGGCCACAGTTTAAGAATAAGGGGTAGGCCATTTAGAACGGAGATGAGGAAGAACTTTTTCAGTCAGAGAGTGGTGAAGGTGTGGAATTCTCTGCCTCAGAAGGCAGTGGAGGCCAGTTCGTTGGATGCTTTCAAGAGAGAGCTGGATAGAGCTCTTAAGGATGGCGGAGTGAGGGGGTATGGGGAGAAAGCAGGAACGGGGTACTGATTGAGAGTGATCAGCCATGATCGCATTGAATGGCGGTGCTGGCTCGAAGGGCTGAATGGCCTACTCCTGCACCTATTGTCTATTGTCTATTGTCTATTGCCCACTCCCCCCTCTCCCCACAGTCCTCCCCTCTCAATTCCCACATTCCTCATTTCTCTCCACAATCCCCATCCTCCCTCAACACTCCTCCCTCTCTCTCTCACCACACACCTTCCTCTCTCTCACACCCATCTCCTCTCCCTCTCCCCCACTCTCCCCCACTCCCCCCTCCATCCCCACATTCATCCCACTCCCCACACAATCCTTCCACCCTCTCTCTCACACTCCTCCCTCCCCATCCCCTAAAACCCCCTCTCTCCCCACAGTCCTCCCCGTCATTCTCCCCACAATCCCCCTCTCTCTCCTCACACTCCTCTCTCGCTCCCCACATTCATCCTGCCTACTCTATCTCCCCACTCCCTCTCTCTCCCCACACTATTCAATTCCTCTCCCCAAACCCCCTCCCTTCCCACCCTCCATCCCCTCCCTCCACTCCTCCCATTTCTCTCCCCACACACCTCCCTCTCTCTCCACGTTCCTCCCCTCTTCCTCCCCACACTCTTCACTCTCTTTCTCTCTGGATAAGCAGTGACATTATCAGTGTGGTCAGTGATGGGTCTGGATAAGCAGTGACATTATCAGTGTGGTCAGTGATGGGTCTGGATAAGCAGTGACATGATCTCATTAAATCTGCCCCCGATGTTTTACATTTGATATGATGTGAAATAAAGAATTCTTTCTTTTTTGTCTCTTCTGTTTTTATTGTTTTTTCACTGAGAAATATACAAACCAGTACAACACCATCAACATGAATAAAATAAAATAAGAAAAACAACAAAATTAAATAAATAAATGAATTGATAACTAAATAAATAAAGGAGATAAATAGATAAATAAATACATTTGAACAAGACAGTGTGGTACACTTACCAAATAAAATATAAAAAAGTAACAATGATTGGTTATCTAGAGATATTTCAATATTCGCACAAACATACCATCTAGTTCTATACAACACAGTCTTCCAATATCTAGCTCGGCATTTATCCAGTTGGTGTCATGGCTGAAATAAACGATCCATTTTTCCCACATCTTCTCAAAGAATCCCTTCCTTTTAATTCAAATGTTCGATTCTAAAGGGGTTGAGGAAGGATATTCTTGCTATTGAGGGCGTGCAGCGTAGATTTACTAGGTTAATTCCCGGAATGGCGGGACTGTCATATGTTGAAAGACTGGAGCGACGAGGCTTGTATAAACTGGAATTTAGAAGGATGAGAGGGGATTTGATCGAAACATATAAGATTATTAAGGGGTCACAGTTTAAGAATAAAGGGTAGGCCATTTAGAGCGGAGATGAGGAAAAACGTTTTCAGAGAGTTGTAAATCTGTGGAATTCTCTGCCTCAGATGGCAGTGGAGCTCAATTCTCCCAATGCATTCAAGAGAGAGCTAGATAGAGCTCTTAAGGATAGCGGAGTCAGGGGGTATGAGGAGAAGGCAGGAACGGGGTACTGATTGAGAATGATCAGCCATGATCACATTGAATGGTGGTACTGGCTCGAATGGCCGAATGGCCTACTCCTGCACCTATTGTCTATTGTTAACTCGTTCAGTATCCATAATTAATCTAAACTTTAATGAGCACTAATTCCATCTTGCTGCTCTATCCACGCTGGTAAACACGGCAGCTGAAGATGCGTTAACTTATTATTTTCTTCTTAATTAACACAGGTCAGAAATGCTAATTAACTCTCTCCGGCATACATTTGAAAGAATAACACATAATGCTGAAAATTAAAATGCAGCTTCAGATCTGAGAAAGGGGGAGATGGCTAAATGTTCTGTGTACTTCGCCCAGTGGGGAATATTAGTTCCAGCCGGTGAACATTAGCTGTGGCTCTGTTCAATCTGCAGTTTATATTGTGGTGAACCACTTCAGACCAGGTGACAGGTAGATGTTAATTCAAACCCACAGACCAGACAGTAAGGTCGGTCTGAGAGTAAATGACCAACTCATCCGTCTGGGCTGTCCACACAGCGGCACAGAGAAAGCTGCCACACACGCAGACTTCATTTATGTGCTTATTTATCAAGCAATTCAAGAGAGCATATCTCCCATCATGCAGTGCAAACCAGGCACTCGTAGAAACTGAAATAAACACTTCAATGATCAGGGACTGTTATTAAAAATGACCAATGTACGTGACAGGCGATTATAATGTTTTCTGCTTAATCTGCACCTTTGAGAAGAGTGGACATTTATTGATGTTAAATTCCTCTGATTTCAAAGCTCGAGTTCTGTGGTAATAAAATATCCAAGGGCTATTTAAAAGCAGTTTGTATGTTAGTGCTGTCCCTGACGCAAATTTCAGACAAAGGTTGCCATGTTTCATGGGGAGGGGTGATGCATTTTAGTTCATCTGAACTATTCCCATTTCCCGGCATATGGATCATCTCCCTCTAAACCATTCCCCTCATGTACCTGTCCAAATGTCTTAGTGTTCCCATTATGACGTTACCTATTGTGAGATGCAAATGTGAGTGCTCACAATCACGATACTCGAGACAATCTAGAGAAACAAGTATTTTATTTGCAAGTCTGCAGAGTTGGGTGCCTCCCCTGTCGAGACACACCGAGGTCGGAAAAATCCCTTCTTTTTATTCACTTCATTTTACAATTGTTACACCTGTAATTCCTCCCCTTCGGGCTCCTTCCAATTGGAGCACTGAGGTGCACAATCTACTGTCACCGCCCCTGTTGCCTTCCACATCATACAGTAATATTCATTTATTTCATTAGGCTAGCGCAGTACAGAGTAGTTCATGCCCTCCCCTTCTCCTAGCTCTCTGATTATTTTGGCCTTCCTCCCAGTTCTCTGATTATCTTCTAACACTTGTCCTTGGTCTGTCACTATTTGTTCTTACGGGTTTTTTTTTCTAGCCGAGCACTGTCTGGTCAGTTATTTCTCAGGGTCCGTTTTTTTTAGTCAAGCATGGTCGAGTCAGCTATTTCTCAGGATCCTTAGTCTAAATCAATTATCCCTTTTTACCCATCTCTCACAATCCACCCTTTTTCTTATGCCACGCTACTTTGATTTATACTATTTCCTCCTTTTCTAGTGCTAGCAGCAGCAGCCTTTGCCTCTCTATATTCGTCCTGCTGGTCATGCTGTGCTCTAAAGGCCATCATGGCGATGTCGTTCTTTGTCAGAGCTGCTTCTATCAATCTGAGACAACCCCCGTATGCAGGGAATGATGCAACATCCGAATAGACATAGCAACCCCATCATAACTATCACTGATGTTAGGGCTGATGTAAAGATGTGCTTCCATTTCCCAAACCAGGAGTCTAGAAACTTGGTCCAGGAGGTTTCTACTCCTGAGTTCTCGGCCAATTCGATAGACAGGGAGGTGAGACTCGCTAGGGCCCTTGACACGGACCCATCAGGAGCAGTGTTGTTGGGGATGAAGGTGCAACATTGTTCTCCAAACATTACGCACACCCCCCCCCCCTTTCTCAGCCAGTAGCATGTCCAAGGCCATGCGATTTTGCCAGGCCATTAGGCTGGTAGCTGTCAGTTGTTCCGCTAATCCTTCAACCGCATCTCGAGTGTAATTTATAAAGCATTGTTGATTGTAGTATAGGTAGTTGATCCAGTCCACATTTTTATTAATTGTGGACCACCAGAAGAGTATGGACTCAAAGCCAGCAGCTATCTGGTTTCTGGCTTTGAATTCATCGGGTACCCCTCTTGGCACCCCTATTGCATCGATATAGATGTGTGTGTCAAATGATGCTCTCACCTCTCTCCTTTGTCGTCGGCCTCCTTCATT
Organism: Rhinoraja longicauda; assembly: GCF_053455715.1. NCBI lineage: Eukaryota > Metazoa > Chordata > Chondrichthyes > Rajiformes > Arhynchobatidae > Rhinoraja > Rhinoraja longicauda. Next base: position 2,010 of record NW_027602704.1, on the reverse strand, counting down.
GAGTTTGACCGCATGCTCTACTGCTATGGTGAAGGGCATCATTAGTTGTGTAAGGGTACAGGTTCCCATCCATGACCCTGGTATCCGGGGCCACAGGGTATCCTCTCCGCACCACCACCAGACATCGGCTCTACTAACTATCTGCTTTATCAGCCAGGAGCTACTGAACAGTGACCCCTGTTCCTCAGCTGTTATGTTATACGTCTGATTGCAGTTTAGCACCTCCCCCATTTCCTGTCCATCTGGGTTATATCTTGTATAGCACTCAAATCCCTCGTCCCCTAGGGGAATGGTGAATGGGGGAGGTCGAGGGTCTTTCCTTTGGCCCTTCGTGTTGTTGTTGCTAGCCGGGAATAGGTAATGGTAGCTCTGGCAGGTCTCATTCCTTGGTATGGGATTCGTGAATAGTTGTCGTATACATGACATAGCCCCAGGTGTCCTACTCCAATTCAGGGGAAATGGTACCGGGACCAGCTGAGGCTTAGCTCCGGCGCAGGCGTAGCAATTGGTTTGTTGCATACTTCTGGCCGTGTACATCATCCAGGTAAGCCAGGAGTTGGTTCCCTTTTCCCCTGTTGGTATTCCCTCCTCATATAATTGCCTTAATTCTATCTCTCCTGTTACTATCATTATCTTCAAATCCTTAGGCTCATATACCGTGGTGACATTGCTGACTACCGGTGGTGCTGGGGTTGCCCACTAATCCCTACTCTGACTGTCATCTTTCTGGAACATTTCCCCCTTATCCTCATATTTTACTATATATCCGTCCCGTTCTACCTCTATTTCAAACCTCAGGCATGCGTCCTTCCCTGTTCTGTCTGCACATATCCAATACCTACCACTTTCCTTTATTTGAACCCTCTGTATGCTTACATATACACGTCCTGGCAATCCCTCGTTTGGGTTTTGATATACTCTCCACCTATCAGTTTGATAGGTGGACTTTTGCCACCCTTCTCTGGATGAAGTGAATACCTCGCGCCAATTTTTACAGGGATGGGTGCATACATACATTCTATAACCACACCATGATTTTCCTCTACATACATCAAATGGGATGGTGGTGGCCCTTCTATTCTGTGGTATAGTGATTTTTATGCATGTTACATTACTCACAAGCTGGGTAACCAACCAGCACCCGATCCACCAACACGAAGTCTTCATTTTCCGTGCGGGGTCTTGGTGAATACCAAAGTCAATGGCTCCTTTCCTCCACGTACCGTCCACGGGCTGATATTGTCTGGTGGGGCCTCCACGGGACCCTTAAATCGACTTGCGTGGGTCCACCCTTTTTCTTTTGTTCGTACTGCTGTCTCGGTGGTTAATAACACAAGGTAGGGTCCAGTCCACCTAGGTTGCAACTTTTCTTCCTTCCACGTTTTTATTAGTACCCAGTCTCCAGCCTTGACTGAGTGAATCGGAAAATCCAGTAATCCTTTAGTTTTTAGTTCTGCAAGAGATTGGGATACTGCCAGTAAATAGTTCCTTAGGAACACGTCGTTCCCTGGTATTGTTGGGACCCCTTCTAACTTTCCTAAGTACGGGAGCCCGAATAACATTTCATATGGTGATACCCCTATGTCTTTCCGAGGTGCCGTTCGGATTCTTAACAAGGCTATCGGAAGGCACTCGTTTGCTCTATTAACTTGGTGATTTGGGTCTTAAAGGTGCCATTCATTCTTTCCACCTTTCCGGAACTCTGGGGATGCCATGGTGTATGCAATTTCCATTCAATTCCTAATGCTTCACATACCATTTTATGTGTTTTGGAGGAAAAATGGGTCCCTCTATCTGAGTCTATTGTTTCCACAATCCCATACCTGGGTATAATTTGCTCTAATAATACCTTGGCTACCGACTGAGGTGGCAGTTACTGTAGGGAATGCCTCTACCCATCTAGTGAAATGGTCCACTACCACTAACAGGTATTTCCATCTTTGTAGTCGGGGCAACTCAGTGAAGTCTATCTGTATTCTTTGGAAGGGCCTTATTGCCAATGGTTGTCCT
>NW_027602703.1:2500-29820 GCF_053455715.1 Rhinoraja longicauda | reverse complement strand
GTCATGGAGTCATGCAGCACGGAAATATCCAGCCCAACTCGCCCGCTCCAATGCAACTTACCCCTTCTATCCCAGTCCCACCTGCCAGCGTTTGCCCCATATCCCTCTCAACCCGTCCCATCCACGTACATGTCCAAATGTTTCTTAAACGGTGCACTAGTACATGCCTCTGACAGCCCGTTCTATACACCCACGACCCTGTGTGTACCAGGACATTCTGGGTTTTTTTTATGTGCGAGACTTGTAGCCTATGTCTGTCTTTCCTCATATAGGCACAGACACAAAGTAAACCAGCTCGGAGTTCAGAGGCGGTTCCATCTAACAAGTCGGTTCATTAAAGGCCTTATCGACGCACAAAGGGAAACACTCTGAGGAGACCCACCTCTCTCTCCTCTCCTGTCCTCTCTCCCCCTCTCCCCCTCTCCTCCCTCTCTCCCCCTACCGCCTCTCTCTCTCAAACACCTCTCCCTCTCTCCCCCCTCTCCAATTCTATTATCAGTTATGACCTTATGACAAACGGGGGAAGGATTGCGGAGTGGAGGAGGTGTGTGGGAAAGAGAAGGGGAGTAGTGTGTGAATGAGAGGAGTGGGGAGAGAGAGTGCGGTGGAGCGTGGGGAGAGATATGGGGGAGTGTGGGGAATGTGAGAGGAGGAGTGTGGGCAGAGAGGGGGATGTGTGTGGGGAGAGAGACGAGGAGGCATGTGGGGGAGAGAGGGGGAGGAGTGTGGGGGAAAGAATGGGAGGAGTGCTGAGTGTGTGGGGAGAAAGCAGGAGTGTGGGGATGGAGAGTGGGAGGAGAGTGGGGAGAGAGGGAGTGCGGAGAGAGGGGGATGTATATGGAGAGATAGATTGGAGGAGTGTGGCAAGACAGAGGGGAGTGTGGGGAGAGAGTGGGGTGGAGTGTGGAGAGAGGGGACGAGGTGGGAAAGCAGAATCAGAAATGTGAGGAAAGAGAGAGGACAGAGAATGGGAGGAGGGAGAGAGAGAGAGAGAGTGAGGTGTGTTGGGAGAGACGCATAATGCGTTATTCTTTCAATCGTGTCCCGCAGAAAGTTATTGACTCATTAACCGCTGCCTATTAAAGTGAAAATAACAAATATATACGTCTGCACCCGCCAACGTGGATAGAACAACAAGATGCAGTGAGAGCTCATTACAGATGAGATTAATTACTGAGAATGTTACTGCTTATCCAAACCTCCCTCTGACCACACTGATAACTTCACTGCTTATCCGGACCCATCACTGGCCACACTGATAATATGACTGCTTATCCAGACCCATCACTGACCACACTGATAATGTCACTGCTTATCCAGATCGAACACTGACCACACTGATATTATCACTGCTTATCCGGACCTTTGACAAAGTCTCCCTTGGCAGACCGATCCAGGAGGTGAAGGCACACGGGGTTAACAGTGACTTGATCGCATGAATTCAGAACTGTCTGAATGATAGAAGACAGAGGGTTGTGGTGGAAGGGCAATATTCAGGCTGGATGTCTGTGACCAGTAGTGATACACAGGGATCTGTGCTGGATCTCTGCTGTTTGTGATACACATAAATGACTTGTGCATGAATATACACGGGTTGCTTTGTAAGTTTGCGGATGACACCAAGATTTCTGGGGTTGAGGAATGTGAGGGAGGCTGTCTCAGTATTTAGTGGCGTATAGATCAAGTAGAGAGATGGGAGGGGTGGGGGAAATCACAGATGCAAATTATTCTGAGCAAATGAGAGATGTTGCAATTTGGGACGTCAAATGTGAGTTCAAACTATATAATTAATGGCATGACCCTTAACATCAGTGATGTATAAAAGTATCTTGCAATACAGGTAAACATCTCCCTGAATGTGATAACGGCAGTGGACAGTTGTAAAGAGGCATATGGTACAGTTTCGTTCATTGGTCAAGGAGTGGTGGTCTATCTCAGGGATTGGTGCTGCGCTCATTGTTGTTTGTCATCTGTGTCAATGAGTTGCCTGAGAATGTAACGGACTAATGTAAAAGTTTGCAGTTGACACTAAAGTAGGTGGTATCACAGGCATTGAAAATGGTTGGCAAGGATTAAAGCAGGAAACTTTTCAAATTGGAAAGTGGGCTGAGAAATTTCAAATAGTGTTTCTTGCAGATGTGTGAGATTTTAAATTAGGGAAAACCAGCCAGGGCATGATCTTCACCGTGAAAGGTAGTTAGCTGGGTAGTGTTGTAGAGCAGAGGGATCTCAGAATAAAAGTACATTGTTGCAAGAAAAGGGATGTAACAGGGGGATAGGGTGGTGGAGAAGGTTTTTTTGGGCCCACTGTATTCAGCAGCCAGTGAATAAAATGTAAAAGTTGGAAAGTTATGTTCAGTTGGACAAGACGTTGTTGAGGACGTACTTGGAGTAACGTGTATAATCTTACGTCACCATGTTTAGGAAATATGCCACTAATTTGTAAAGAGTGCAGAAAATATTTTCCAACGCGTTGCCAGAAAACAAGGGTCGGAGCGACAGGGAAATGTTGGGCTCGCCAGGACTTTATTCCATGGAGCGCAGCAGGCAGTGCAGTGACCTCATAGAGGTGGACAGTGTCATAGGTAACGTCATAATGGGAACACTAAGACATTTGGACAGGTACATGAGGGGAATGGTTTAGAGGGAGATGATCCATATGCCGGCAAATGGGAATAGTTCAGATGAACTAAAATGCATCACCCCTCCCCATGAAACATGGCAACCTTTGTCTGAAATTTGCGTCAGGGACAGCACTAACATACAAACTGCTTTTAAATAGCCCTTGGATATTTTATTACCACAGAACTCGAGCTTTGAAATCAGAGAAATTTAACATCAATAAATGTCCACTCTTCTCAAAGGTGCAGATTAAGCAGAAAACATTATAATCGCCTGCCACGTACATTGGTCATTTTTAATAACAGTCCCTGATCATTGAAGTGTTTATTTCAGTTTCTACGAGTGCCTGGTTTGCACTGCATGATGGGAGATATGCTCTCTTGAATTGCTTGATAAATAAGCACATAAATGAAGTCTGCGTGTGTGGCAGCTTTCTCTGTGCCGCTGTGTGGACAGCCCAGACGGATGAGTTGGTCATTTACTCTCAGACCGACCTTACTGTCTGGTCTGTGGGTTTGAATTCACATCTACCTGTCACCTGGTCTGAAGTGGTTCACCACAATATAAACTGCAGATTGAACAGAGCCACAGCTAATGTTCACCGGCTGGAACTAATATTCCCCACTGGGCGAAGTACACAGAACATTTAGCCATCTCCCCCTTTCTCAGATCTGAAGCTGCATTTTAATTTTCAGCATTATGTGTTATTCTTTCAAATGTATGCCGGAGAGAGTTAATTAGCATTTCTAACCTGTTAATTAAGAAGAAAAGAATAAGTTAACGCATCTTCAGCTGCCGTGTTTACCAGCGTGGATAGAGCAGCAAGATGGAATTAGTGCTCATTAAAGTTTAGATTAATTATGGATACTGAACGAGTTAACAATAGACAATAGGTGCAGGAGTAGGCCATTCGGCTGTTCGAGCCAGTACCACCATTCAATGTGATCATGGCTGATCATTCTCAATCAGTAACCCGTTCCTGCCTTCTCCTCATACCCCCTGACTCCGCTATCCTTAAGAGCTCTATCTAGCTCTCTCTTGAATGCATTGGGAGAATTGACCTCCACTGCCATCTGAGGCAGATAATTCCACAGATTTACAACTCTCTGAAAACGTTTTTCCTCATCTCCGCTCTAAATGGCCTACCCTTTATTCTTAAACTGTGACCCCTTAATAATCTTATATGTTTCGATAAAATCCCCTCTCATCCTTCTAAATTCCAGTTTATACAAGTCTCGTCGCTCCAGTCTTTCAACATATGACAGTCCCGCCATTCCGGGAATTAACCTAGTAAATCTACGCTGCACGCCCTCAATAGCAAGAATATCCTTCCTCAACCCTTTTAGAATCGAACATTTGAATTAAAAGGAAGGGATTCTTTGAGAAGATGTGGGAAAAATGGATCGTTTATTTCAGCCATGACACCAACTGGATAAATGCCGAGCTAGATATTGGAAGACTGTGTTGTATAGAACTAGATGGTATGTTTGTGCGAATATTGAAATATCTCTAGATAACCAATCATTGTTACTTTTTTATATTTTATTTGGTAAGTGTACCACACTGTCTTGTTCAAATGTATTTATTTATCTATTTATCTCCTTTATTTATTTAGTTATCAATTCATTTATTTATTTAATTTTGTTGTTTTTCTTATTTTATTTTATTCATGTTGATGGTGTTGCACTGTTTTGTATATTTCTCAGTGAAAAAACAATAAAAACAGAAGAGACAAAAAAGAAAGAATTCTTTATTTCACATCATATCAAATGTAAAACATCGGGGGCAGATTTAATGAGATCATGTCACTGCTTATCCAGACCCATCACTGACCACACTGATAATGTCACTGCTTATCCAGACCCATCACTGACCACACTGATAATGTCACTGCTTATCCATAGCCATCACTGACCACACTGATAATGTCACTGCTTATCCAGACCCATCACTGACCACACTGATACTGTCACTGCTTATCCAGAGAGAAAGAGAGTGAAGAGTGTGGGGAGGAAGAGGGGAGGAACGTGGAGAGAGAGGGAAGTGTGTGGGGAGAGAAATGGGAGGAGTGGAGGGAGGGGATGGAGGGTGGGAAGGGAGGGGGTTTGGGGAGAGGAATTGAATAGTGTGGGGAGAGAGAGGGAGTGGGGAGATAGAGTAGGCAGGATGAATGTGGGGAGCGAGAGAGGAGTATGAGTAGAGAGAGGGGGATTGTGAGGAGAATGACGGGGAGGACTGTGGGGAGAGAGGGGGTTTTAGGGGATGGGAGGGAGGAGCGTGAGAGAGAGGGTGGAAGGATTGTGTGGGGAGAGAGTGGTATGAATGTGGGGATGGAGGGGGGAGTGGGGGAGAGTGGGGGAGAGGGAGAGGAGATGGGTGTGAGAGAGAGGAAGGTGTGTGGTGAGAGAAAGAGGGAGGAGTGTTGAGGGAGGATGGGGATTGTGGAGAGAAATGAGGAATGTGGGAATTGAGAGGGGAGGACTGTGGGGAGAGGGGGGAGTGGGCAATAGACAATAGCCAATAGACAATAGGTGCAGGAGTAGGCCATTCAGCCCTTCGAGCCAGCACCGCCATTCAATGCGATCATGGCTGATCACTCTCAATCAGTACCCCGTTCCTGCCTTCTCCCCATACCCACTCACTCCGCTATCCTTAAGAGCTCTATCCAGCTCTCTCTTGAAAGCATCCAACGAACTGGCCTCCACTGCCTTCTGAGGCAGAGAATTCCACACCTTCACCACTCTCTGACTGAAAAAGTTCTTCCTCATCTCCGTTCTAAATGGCTTACCCCTTATTCTTAAACTGTGGCCCCTTGTTCTGGACTCCCCCAACATTGGGAACATGTTTCCTGCCTCTAATGTGTCCAATCCCCTAATTATCTTATATGTTTCAATAAGATCCCCCCTCATCCTTCTAAATTCCAGTGCATATAAGCCTAATTGATCCAGACTTTCAATATACGACAATCCCGCAATTCCGGGAATTAACCTACGGAGAGAGAGGAGTGTGAAAGAGAGAGTGTTGCCAGAGACAGTGCGGAACAGATTCACCAGGATGTTATCTGGAATGGACAGCATTAGTTTGTAGACAGAATCAATTGTGTGCGATTGGTCTCCATGGAACGCAGGAGGATGAGGGGTGATCTCAGAGACGTGTTTTAGATCATGAAAGGAATAGATCGGGCGATGCTCAGGTTCTCCTGCCCTTAGTAGGAGAATCGAGGTCCAGAGGACATACGTTTAAGGTGAAGGGGAAATGATTAAATAGGAATCTGAGGGGTAACGTTTTCACACAATGGGTGGTGGATGTATGGAACAAACTGCCAGATGAGGAATTTGAGGCAGGGACTATCCCAACGTTTATGAAATAGTTAGACGGGTTGGGTACATGAATAGGACAGATTTGGTGGGATATGGACCAATGCAGACAGGTGGAACTAGCGTAGATGGGGCCTGTTGGCTGACGTGGGCAAGTTGGGCCGAAGGGCCTGATTCCACACCATATCTATCTATGACTATATGAGTACAGGGCTGAACTACCTCCTCTGGAAGTTCGTTCAACACACCCACCACGGGTTTTGGCAACATCCTCATAAATCTCCTCCATCACCTTTCCAGATTGACACCATCTTTCCTGTATCATGGTGCCCAAAACTGAACACAATACTCCAAATGCAGCCTCACCAACGTCTTACACAACCGCAACATAACCCCTATACACAATGCTCTGACAAAAGACGGCCAATGTAACAAAATACTTTTTGACCACACTATCAACCTGTGACACTATGGACCTATTTCAACACACTATGTACCTGTCGTCCTAGATCCATTTGTTCTACAGTTAATTCACCTTCCTGCCTCGTATGCAGGTCAACGGTACTGACACATCTGAACTCACTGATGGTTTCAGTTCCCATGTGCGTCTGATTGTGAATACACTTGCACTACAGCTGAACATCCAAATAAAGAATAATCAAGACTTAACTGCTCCTCCAAGTGCAGCGCTCTCCTCAGTCATACTTCAAATATCTGCGAAGCCCTTTTGTGTAGTTCTGGTCACCATATTATATAAATGATGTCCTATTGCCAGAGGCGGTGGTGAACAGATTCACCAGGATGTTATCTGGAATGGACAGCGTTAGTTTGAGGACAGATTTGATCAGGTGGGATTGATCTTATTGGAGCAAGAATGTACATGGACGACCTTACTGAGGCTTGTAAAATTATGTCAACTACAGCAGGGTTGAGTAGATGGTCACAGTTATTTCCTAGGCTGGGAAAATCTGAACCCAGAGAAGTTACGTTTAATCGAAAGGGGAGAGATTTAAGGGAATTCTGACTTCAAAGATGGTGCAATCTTTTCATTTGAGGCGGTGGGGACAGATACCATCTCAGCAAATACACAGCATTTGGACAGGCGTTTGTTTCGGATAGGAATGGACGGATATGGGACAAATACAGGTGAATGAGATTACCGTAGATAGGCATCTCGGTCCGCATGGACCGCTGGGCTGAAGGGCCTGTTTCCCTTTTGTTCACATGACTGGAATCAGCGGTTCTGTAATCACTAATGTGCTCTGTCATCGGCCTCCCCAGTTGTAGCCACATTGCAGACACATCACTGACTGCACAACAGTGGCGATACTGTATTGGGTGGTGGTGTCACCAACAACGGAGGCACATTGTTCATCTCCCTCGCAAGTGTCCAACAGGTGCTTCACTCTCCTTAAACTAAACTCTAGCCTAGAAATCCGAGGAATTAAACGCCAATAGGTGTCGAATGTTCTCACACCTGCAGTTTAAACAACAAAATGATATAACTGCCTATCATATACGTTGGTCGTTTTAATATGTCTCGGATCATTGAAGTGTTTCTTTCAGTTTCTATGTGTACCAGATATACACAACAGGAAGGGAGAAATGCTCTCTTGAATTAATTAATAAATAGGCACAGAAATACAGACTGAGTGTGCGTGAGAGCTCTCTTAACTTCACTGGGATTTAGGATGAGAGAGGATCTTGTCGAAACATACAGAATTCTGAAGAAGGGTCTCCACCTATTCCTTCTCCCAAGAGATGCTGCCTGTCCCGCTGAGTTACTCCAGCTTTTTGTGTCTATCTGTTGAAACCAGCATCTACAGTTCCTTCTTACACATATACATATCTTAAGGGATTGGACAGGCTAGATACAGGAAAAATGTTCCCGATGTTGTGGGAGTCCAGAAAAGGGGTCACAGTTTACGAATAAGGGGTAGCTCAATTATTACTGAGATGAGGAAAAACTAATCTGTCGTCGACCTCCCCAGTTGAGATGAATTGTGAATCTGTGGAATTCTCTGCCACAGAAGTCAGTGGAGGCCAATTCACAGGAGGTTTTCAAGAGAGAGTCAGATGTGGCTCTTACTGCTAACGGAATAAAGCTGCATGGGGAGAAAGCAGGAACGGGGTACTGATTTAGGATGGTCGGCCTTGATCATATTGAATGGCGGTCCTGGCTCAAAAGGCCAAATGGCAAATTCCTGCAACTATTTTCTATGTTTCTATGTTTCTGAACCATTGTGGACAGCCCAGACGGGTGAGTTGGTCATTAACTCTCAGACCGTCTTTGTTGTCAGGTCTGTAGGTTTGAATTAGCATCAACCTGTCAACTGGTCTGAAGTAGTTCAATAAAAATAAACTGCAGATTGAACAGAACCTTGCCTTGTGTTCACCGGCTGGAACTAATATTCCCCACTGGGTGAATGGCACAGCACAATTGCTCAACTCTCCCTATCTCAGATCTGAAGCTGCATTTTAATTTTCAGCATTATGTGTTATTCTTTAAATTGTGTGCCGGAGAGAGGCAATTAGTATTTATAACGATTGTTAATTAAGATGAAAATCGCAAATGAATGCATCTTCACCTGCCGTGTTTACCAGCGTGGATAGAGCAGCAAGATGGAGTTAGTGCTCATTGCAGATGAGATTAATTACAGATACTGAACGTACGTTAACCCTTTACAGTCAAACATCTGCAATAATGCAAATCATATGTTTGTTATCCACTTTGGTATAAAATATAAAACACAGGAGTTAAGATGAAATGGAAGTATCACAACCTGATGCTTAGACAGAGAAACATAGAAAAATAGAAAACAATTGCAGGAGTGGGACATTCGGCCCTCGAGCCTGCACCACCATTCAACATGATCATGGCTGATCATCCTAAATCAGTAACCCGTTCCTGCTTTCTCCCCATATCCTTTGTTTCCGTGACCCGAAGTGCTATATCTAACTTTTGCTTGAAAGCATCCAGTAAATTGGCCTCCGCTGCCTTCTGTGGCAGAGAATTCCACAGATTCACAACTCCCTGGGTGAAAAGTTTATCCTCACATCAGTCCTAAATAGTAAACCTCTTATTCTAAAACTGTGACCCCCGGACTCCCCCAACATCGGGAACATATTTTCTCATACAGCCTGTCCAATCCCTTAAGAATTTTATGTTTCTATAAGATTATAAGATCAGTGATAATGTCACTGCTTATCCCGACCCACCACTGACCACACTGATAATGTCACTGCATATTCAGACCCATCACTGACCACACTGATAATGTCACTGCTTATCCAGACCCATCACTGACCACACTGATAATGACACTGCTTATCCAGACCCATCACTGACCATACTGATAATGTCACTGCTTATCCAGACCCATCACTGACCACACTGATAATGTCACTGCTTATCCATAGCCATCACTGACCACACTGATAATGTCACTGTTTATCCAGACCCATCACTGACCCCCCTGATAATGTCACTGTTTATCCAGACCCATCACTGACCACACTGATAATGTCACTGTTTATCCATAGCCATCACTGACCACACTGATAATGTCACTGCTTATCCAGACCCATCACTGACTGCACTGACGTCACACACAGGTAATTTCTTTGAATCATCCATTCCAAGGACATCTCACATAACAACCAGTTCCCAGTTCCGTCGCACAATGCTCAGATATATTTTCACCAGTGAAATCATTGGCAACATTGGCCTCGTGCTGAGCCACGGTAGATGATTGAACAAATATGCAGGTTACTGACCCACAGCTAACCATTGAACAGAAACTCTGACTGTTAATGTTAAAAAACAAGTGTGATTAACATGATTTGGCTTGAAGTGGATGATCAGCCATGGTAACAAAGAATGGCGGTGCTGGCTCGAAGGGCCTAATGGCCTCCTCCTGCACCTATTTTCTATGTTTCTATGTTTCGAAGTGAATCTGTTCTCCGATCCCAGGACAGAGATCTATGGACAAGTGAGGAATGTCTTACTGCCCTATTTGTGCACACACCCTCCAGTTATAGAGACATGGAGTCAGAGAATCTTAGAGGCTTCGGCCCAGACTGCCCACACTGGCCAACATGTCTCATCCACACTAGTCCCACCTGCCTTCGATCGGCACATATTCCTATCAATGGCTAATCGATGCCTGTCTAAATGGTCCTTCAAGTTTGAGAGAGTATTTTTGTGTTAGCACCTTAATATAATACATTTTATAATGAGTAGCTTTAGTATCTCTGTACCTGATTGTACCTTTTATAGTCCGCTTTTCTAAGAAGTGAGCAAAAAAGGTCGATCAGGGCAGATCTGTAGATATTGAATACATGGACTTCAGCATTGTATTCGAGAAGGTTCCTCGTGGTAGCTTGCTCTTGAAGGTTAGATCGCATGAGACGCAAGGAGAGATAGCTGAATGGATAGCAAATTGGCTTCATGGAAGGAAGCAGAGGGTGATAGTGGAAGGTTGCTTCTCAGACTGGACGCCAGTGACTAGTGGCATGCGTCAGGGTTCGCTGCTGGGCCCGTTACTGTTTGTCATCTATATCAAAGATTTGGATGAGATCACGCAGCGGCAAGATTAGCAAGTTTGTAGTTGAAACAAAAGTGGGTTGTTTTGCAGTCAGTAAAGATGTTTGTTATGAAGTGCAATATGATCTTTATCGATTAGTCACGTGTACTGAGGAATGGTTGATGGAATTAATGCAGATAAATATGAGAAGCATAGAAACATAGAAAATAGGTGCAGGAGGAAGCCATTTGGCCCTTCTAGCCAGCACCGCCGTGCATTGTGATCATGGCAAAGCATCCACAATCAGTAACCTGTGCCTGCCTTCTCCCCATATCCATTGATTCCGCTTGGCCCTAGAACTCCAGCTAACTCTCTTGTAAATTCATCCAGTGTGTTGGCCTCCACTGCCTTCGTAGGCAGAGAATTCCACAAATTCACAACTCTCTGGGTGAAAAAGTTTTTTTTCACCTCAGTTTGAAATGGCCTCCCCTTTAATCTTAGACTGTGCCCCCCTTGTTCTGGACTCCCCAACATCGGGATTTTTTTTCCTGCATCTAGCTTCTCCAGTCCTTTTATAATTTTATCCATTTCTATAAGATTCCATCTCATACATCTGAATTCCAGTGAATACAAGCCCAGTCTTTCCAATCTTTCTTCATTTGACAGTCCCGCCATCCCGGGGATTAACCTCGTGATTCAACGATGCACTGCCTCAATCGCAAGGATGTCCTTCCTCAAATTAGGAGACCAAAACTGCACACAATATTCCAGATGTAGTCGCACCATTGCCCTATACAAAATGCAGAAGGACCTCTTTACTCCTATAGTCAAATCAAAGTATGGTATTGCAAAGTGAGGTATTGCATTTTGAGAAATCTAACCTGGGCAGGACCGACACAGTGAATGGTAGGGTTCTGGGTAGTGTTGTAGGGCAGAGGGATCTAGGAGTGCAGGTGCACAGTTCCTTGAAGGCGGAAGCACAGGTGGATCTGGTGTTGACAAAAAGGCTTTTGGCACATTGGCCTTTATCAGCCAGAGTATGGAGTATGGATGTTGGGAGGTCATGTTGCAGTAATATAAGACCTTCGTGAGGCTGCATTTGGAGTATTATGTTCTGTTCTGGGTACCGTGTTATAGGAAAGACGTTGCCAAACTGGAAACGTTCCAGGTACATTTTACGAGGATAGTGCCAGTGTCTGACCTGTAGGAAGAGGTTGAGTAGGCTCGGACTATCCATTGGAGCACAAGAGGAAGAGGGGTGATCTTATTTAGGTGTATTTGATCATGAGAGGAATTGATCGGATAAATGCACAGATTCTCTTGCCCTGAGTACGAGAATCGAGCTCCAGAGGACATACTTTTAACATGAATAGGAAAAGCTGTCATTGGAATCGGTGGGATAACTCTTTCACACAAAGGGTGGTGGATGCATGGAACAAGCTGCCAGAAGAGGTAGTTGAGGCAGGGACAATCCCAACATTTAAGAAATTGTTAGACAGGTACACGAATAGGACGGGTTTGGAGGGATATGGATGAAACGGAGGCAGGTGGGAGCAGGGACATGTTGGATGGTGTGGGCAAGTTGGGCCGAAGGGCCTGTTTCCACAACGTATCACTCCATGACTCTATGAGCACCGGCCTGAAAAACCTCCTCTGGCAACTCGTTCCATTCACCCACCAAACTTTGTGTGATAAATTACCCCTCAGGTTCCGATGAAATGTTCCCACCTCATCTTAAACCTCCGTCCCATGGTTCTTGCTTCCCCTTCTCTGTGCGCCTGCCAGGTGTATTCCTTTCATTATTTTGTTCACCTCTAAAAGATCACCCCAGTTAATCCTGCGCATCAAAGAATAAATTACTAGCCTGCTGAATCTGTGGCTGTAGACCAGGCCCTCCAGTCCTGGCAACATCCTCGTAAATCTGCTCTACGCCCTTTGCAGATTTACACCATTTTCCCGATACTACGGTGCCCAACACTGAACACAATAATCTAAATATGGACTCACCAACGTCTTAAACAATTGCAACATGACCTCCCAACTTCAAAACTCAAAGCTCCCGCTGATGAAGGCCAATGTGCCTAAAGCCTTTTCGACCAAACTATTTACCTATGACGCTACATTTAATGCACTGTGTACCTGTCGTGCTAGATCCCTCTGCTCTACAGTTAATGCATCTTTTTGTCTCGGTTCCAGCTCATCGGGACTGACACCCCTGAATTCACAGATGGTTTCATTTCCAATCTGCGTCTGATTCTGAACAAACCTGCACTGCAGCTGAACATGAAATTATAGAAAAATCAAGACTTAACTGCTCCTCCACGTGCAGCGGCCTCCTCAGTTGTGCTTCAAATATCTGCGAGGCCCTTTTGTGTAGTTATGGTCACCATATCATGGAAATTATGTCCTATTGCCAGAGACAGTGCGGAACAGGTTCACCAGGATGTTATCTGGAATGAATAGTTAGAAGACAGATTAGATCTGTGCTGGGCTCAATGTTGTTTGTCATCCATATCAATGAGTTGCATGAAATTGTACAAAGACTAATTTTTAAGTTTGCAGTTGACACTAAAGTAGATGGTATCACAGACTGAAAATGTTTAGCAAGAATTAAAGCAGGAAATTTTCAAATTGGAAAATGGGCTGAGAAATAGCAAACGGTGTTTCTTCCAGATAAGTGTGAGATTTTAATTTTTGAAGTAAAATCAGGGCATGATCGTTACCGTGAATGGTAGTTAGCTAGGGAGTGTTGTAGAGCAAAGGGATCCATACATTAGAAGTAACTCCAGCAAGTCTGCAGATGACACAATGCTGGGTGACAGTGTGAACTGCAAAGAGGATGTTAAGAGGTTGCAGGGTGACTACGCCAGGTTGAGTGAGTGGGCAGATGCATGGCAGATGCAATATAATGTAGATAAATGTGAGGTTATCCACTTTGGCAGCATAAACAAAGAGACAGATTACTATCTCAATGGTGTCAGATGAGGTAACGGGGAAGTACAACACGACCTGGGTGTCCTTGTACACCAGTCACTGAAAGTAAGCGTGCAGGTACAGCAGGCATGGAAGAAAGATAATGGCATGTTGGCCTTCATTACGAGAGGATTTGAATAAAGGTGCAAAGAGGATCTTTTGCAGTTGTATTTTTTGGTCTCATAATTTGAGGAAGGACGTTGAGGCAGTGCGCCATATGTTCACGAGGTTAATCCCTGGGATGGCGGGACTGTCATATTAGGAAAGATTGGAAAGACTGGGCTTGTATTTACTGGAGTTTAGAAGGATGAGAGGGGATCTTATAGAGACGTATAAAATTATAAAAGTACTGGACAAGCTAGATGTAGGAAAAATATTTCCAAAGTTGGGGGAGTCTAGTACCAGGAGCCAAAGTCTAAGAATAAAGGGGAGGCCATTTAAAACTGAGGTGAGAAGAAACTTTTTCACCCAGAGACTTGTGAATTTATGGAATTTTCTGCCACAAAAGGCAATGGAGGCCAATTCACTGGATGAATTTGAAAGAGAGTTAGACAGAACTCTAGGGGATGGTGGAATCAAGCGATATGGGGAGAAGGCAGGCACAGGTTACTGATTGTGGATGATCAGCCATGATCACCATGAATGGCGGTGCTCGCTCGAAGGGTCTAATGGCCTCCCCCTGCACCTATTTTCTATGTTTCCAAGTTTCTATGTTACATAGTTCAAAGAAAAGGGACGAAACAGGGAGGTGGGGTGGTGGAGAAGGTTTTTTGAAGCACTGTCTTCATCAATCAGTGAATAAAATTTAGAAGTTGGAAAATTATATTCAGTTCGACAAGACGTTGGTGAGGACGCACTTGGAGTAACGTGTATAATTTTTCGTCAGCATGTTTAGGAAATATGCCACTAATTTGTAAAGAGTCCTCAAAATATTTTACAACACGTTGCCAGAAAACAAGGGTCGGAGATACAGGGAAAGGCTGGGCTGCGAGGACTTTATTTCATGAAGCGCAGCAGGCAGTGGAGTGATCTCATGGAGGGGCAGGGTATCATAGGTAACATAGTAATATCAACACAAAGTCATTTGGACAGGTACATGAAGGGAATGGTTTAGAGGGAGATGATTCATATGCCGGTAAATGGGAATACTTCAGATGAACTAAAATGCACCATCCCACCCCATGAAACACGGCAGCCTTTGGCCAAACGTTGCGCCAGGTACAGCACTAACAAATATACTGCTTTTAAATGGCCCTTGGATATTCTGTTACCACAGAACTCTAACCTTGAAATCATGGGATTTGCCTGTCATATATATTGGTCATTTTTGATAACAGTCCCTGATCATTGAAGTGTTTATTTCAGTTTCTACGTGTGCCAGGTTTACACTGCATGATGGGAGATATGCTCTCTTGAATTGCATGATAAATAAGCACATAAATGAAGTCTGCGTGTGTGGCATCTTTCTCTGTGCCGCTGTGTGGACAGCCCAGACAGATGAGTTGGTCATTTACTCTCAGACCGACCTTACTGTCTGGTCTGTGGGTTTGAATTGACTTCTACCTGTCAACTGGCCTAAAGTAGTTCACTACAAAATAAACTGCAGATTGAACAGAGCCACAGCTCGTGTTCACCGGCTGGAACTAATATTTCCCATTGGGCGAAACGCACAGAACATTTACCCAACTCACCCTTTCTCAAATCTGAAGCTGCATTTTAATTTTCTGCATTTTGTGTTATTATTTCAAGTGTATGCCGGAGAGAGTTAATTAGCATTTCTAACCTGTGTTAATTAAGATGAAAATAACAAGTTAATGCATCTTCAGCTGCCGTGTTTACCAGCGTGGATAGAGCAGCAAGATAGAGTTCGTGCTCATTAAAGTTTAGATTAATTATGGATATTGAACTTGAGTTAACCCTTTAGAGTCGAACATTTGAATTAAAAAGAAGGGATTCTTTGAGAGGATCTGGGAAAAATTGATCGTTTATTTGAGTCATGACACCAACTAGATAAATGCCGAGCTAGATATTGGAAGATTGTGTTATATGGAACTAGATGTTATGTTTGTGCGAATATTGAAATATTTCTAGATAACCAACATTGTTACTTTTTCATATTTTATTTGGTAAGTGTACCACACTGTCTTATTCAAATGTATTTATTTATTTATCTCCTTTGTTTATTTATTCATTTATTTTTGTTGTTTTTCTTATTTTATTTTATTTATGTTCATGATGTTGTACTGTTTTGTATATATCTCTGTGAAAAATCAATAAAAACTGAAGAGAAAAAAAAGAAAGGATGCTTTATTTTACATCATATCAAATGTAAAACATCGGGGTCAGATTTAATGAGATCATGTCACTGGTTATCCAGACCCATCACTGACCACACTGATAATGTCACTGCTTATCCAGACCATTCATTGACAACACTGATAATGTCACTGCTTATCCAGACCCATCACTGACCACACTGATAATGTTACTGCTTATCCAGACCCATCGCTGACCACACTGATAATGTCACTACTTATCCAGAGAGAAAGAGAGTGAAGAGTGTGGGGAGGAAGAGGAGATGAGTGTGGGGAGAAAGGGAGCTGTGTGGGGAGAGAAAGGGGAGGAGTGGAGAGAAAGGAGGAGGATTGTGGGGATGGAGGGTGGGAAGAAAGGGAGTGTGAGGAGAGGAATTTAATAGTGTGGGGAGAGAGAGGTAGTGGGGAGAGAGAGGAGGCAGGATGACCGTGGTGAGCGAGCGGGGAGTGTGGAGAGAGACGGGGAGTGTGGGGAGAATGATGGGGAGGAGTGTGGGGAGAAAGGTGGTTTTAGGGGACAGGGGAGGGAGGAGTGTGAGAGAGAGGGAGGAAGGTTTGTGTGGAGAGAGAGTGGGAGGAATGTGGGGATGGAGGGGGTGGAGTGGGGAAGAGGGAGAGGAGGTGGGTGTGGGAGAGAGGAAGGTGTGTGGGGTGAGAGAGAGGAAGGAGTGTTGGGGAGGAGGGGGATTGTGGAGAGAAAGGAGGAATGTGGGAATTGAGAGGGGAGGACTGTGGGGAGAGGGAGGGGAGGAGTGGGGATACGGAGGGAGAGGAGTGTGAGAGAACGGGAGGAGGGATTGTGTGGAGAGAGAAAGGATGCAGGGGGGAGTGTGGGAGAGGGAGAGGAGGTGGGTGGGGGAGATAGGAAAATGTAGCAAGAGAACGGGAGGAGTGTGGGGAGAGGGGGAGGAGTGGGGAGACAGTGTGGGAGGAGTGTGAAAGAGAGGGAGGAAGGATAGTGTGGAGAGCGAGTTAGAGGAATGTGAGGATGGAGGGGAGGAGTGGTGAGAGTGAAACGAGGGTGGGGGAGGAATGTAGTGAGAGCGAGGGGTACAGGGGAAAGAGGTACAAGAGGAGTGATGGGAGAGAGTGGAGGAGTGGGAAGTGAGTGGAGGAATGTGGCAGAGAAATGGGAGGGGAGGGATAGAGGAAGGAGTGAGGCGAGAGAGGGGAGGTATGTGGGGAGAGAGAGATGGGGCAGAGAATGGACGAACGGGGGAGAGAGGTGATGAGATAGAGGTGGAGGTGTGTGGGGAATGAGGGGGAATGTGGGGAGAGAGAGGGGAATGGGGGAGACAGAGGGGGAGGAGTGTGGGGACACAGAATGAGAGGAGTGGTGAGTGTGTGGGGAGAAAGACAGAGTGTGGGGTGGAGAATGAGAGGAGAGTGGGGAGAGGGGGGGTGTGGAGAGAGATGGGGAGGTGTGTGGGGAGAGAGATTGGAGGTGGCAGGACAGAGGGGAGTGTCGGGAGAGAGTGGGGAGGAGTGTGGAGAGAGGGGAGGAGATGGGAAGTCAGACGGTCAGAAAATTGGGGAGAGAGACGGGGGATCGGTATGGGAGAGAGAGAATGGACGGAGGGGGAGGGAGAGAGGCAGAGAGAGTGAGGAGTGTTGGGGAGACGCATTATGTGTTACTCACATGTATGCAGGAGAAAGATATTTATTCATTTTAACCACTGCCTGTTAAAATGAAAATAACAAATAAAAACGTCTGCACCGGCCAACGTGGATAGAACAGCAAGATGCAGTGAGAGCTCATTAGAGATGAGATTAATTACTGATAATGTCACTGCTTATCCAGACCCATCACTGACCACACTGATAGTGTCACTGCTTATCCAGACCCATCACTGACCACACTGATAATGTCACTGCTTATCCAGACCCATCACTAACCACACTGATAATGTCACGGCTTATCCAGACCCATCACTAACCACACTGATAATGTCACTGCTTATCCAGACCCATCACTGACCACACAGATAATGTCACTGCTTATCCACACCCATCACTGACCACATTAACGTAACACACAGGTATGTTCTTTGTATCATCCATTCCAAGGACATCTCACATACTGTAACAACCAGCTACCCAGTTCCATCGCACGCTGCTCAGATATATTTTCACCAGTGACAACATTGACAACATTTGCCTCGTGCTGATTGGTACGGACACCTCTGAACTCACTGATGGTTTCACGTCCCATCTGCTTATGATTCTGAACGCATTTGCGCTACAAATGAATACCCATAAACAGAAAAATCAAGACTTAACTGTTCCTCCAAGTTCCAGCGCTTTCCTCAGTTGTACTTCAAATATCTGCGAGGCCCTTTTGTGTAGTTCTGGTCACCATATTACAGATATGATGTCCTGTTGCCAGAGACAGTGCGGAACAGATTCACCAGGATGTTATCTGGAATGGACAGCGTTAGTTTGAAGACAGAATCAATTGGGTGGGATTGTTCTCCTTGGAGCGCAGGAGGACGAGGGGTGATCTTATAGACATGTTTTAGATCATGAAAGGAATAGATGTAGTGGATGCTCGGATTCTCCTGCCCTGAATAGGCGAATCGAGGTCCAGAGGACATACGTTCAAGTTGAAGGGAAAATCATTGAATAGGAATCTGAGGGGTAGCTTTTTCACACAATAGGTGGTGGATGTATGGAACAAACTGCCAGATGAGGAATTTGAGGCAGGGACTATCCCAACATTTATGAAATAGTTAGACAGGTTGGGTACATGAATAGGACAGGTTTGGTGGGATATGGACCAAATGCAGACAGGTGGAACTAATGTAGATGGGGCCTGATGGCTGGTGTGGGCAAGTTGGGCTGAAGGGTCTGATTCCACACCATATCACTCTATGACTATGAGTACAGGGCTGAACTACCTCCTCTGGCACCTCGTTCCACACACCCACCACCCTTTGTGTGAAAAATACCCCTCAGGTTCAGATTAAATTTCACCCCCTCATCTTAAACCTGCTCCCCATGGTTCCTGCTTCCACTTCTCTGTGCGTCTGCCAGATCTATTCCTCTCATTATTTTGTTGATCTGTAGAAGATCATCCCTCATCCTCCTGCATCAAGAGATATAGGCCTCGATTGCAGTTCATCGGTACCGACACTTCAGAACTCACTGGTGGTTTCACTTCCCATGTGCGTCTGATTGTGAACACACTTGCACGACAGCTGAACATCCAAACAAAGAATAACCAAGACTTAACTGCTCCTCCAAGTGCAGCGCTCTCCTACGTCGTACTTCAAATATCTGCGAGGCCCTTTTGTGTAGTTCTGGTCACCATATTATACAAATGATGTCCCGTTGCCAGAGGCAGTGCGGAACAGATTCATCAGGATGTTATTTGGAATGGACAGCGTTAGTTTGAGGACAGATTTGATCGGGTGGGATTTATCTCATTGGAGCAAGAATGCAGAGGGATGACCTTACTGAGGCTTGTAAAATTATGTCAACTATAGCAGGGTTGAGTAGATGGTCACAGTTATTTCCCAGGCTGTGAGATTCTAAACTCAGAGAACTTACGTTTATTCGAAAGGGGAGAGGTTTAAGGGAATTCTGACTTCAAATATGCAACAATCTTTTCATTTGAGGCGGTGGGGATAGATACCATCACAGCAAATAAACAGCATTTAGACAGCCGTTGTTTCGGATAGGAATGGAGGGATATGGGACAAATACAGGTGAATGAGATTACCGTAGATATGCATCTCGGTCCGAATGGACGAGTCGGGCCGAAGGGCCTGTTTCCCTGCAGTTCCCATGACTGGAATCAGCGGTTCTGTAATCACTAATGTGCTCTGTCATCGGCCTCCCCAGTTGTAGCCACATAGCAGACACATCACTGACTGCACAACAGTGGCGATACTGTATTGGGTGGTGGTGTCACCAACAACGGAGGCACATTGTTCATCTCCCTCACAAGTGTCCAACAGGTGTTTCACTCTCCTCAAACTAAACTCTAGCCTAGAAATCCGAGGAATTACACGCCAACAGGTGTCGAATTTTCTCAAACCTGCAGTTTAAACAACAACACGATATAACTGCCTGTCATATACGTTGGTCGTTTTAATATGTCTCAGATCATTGAAGTGTTTCTTTCAGTTTCTATGTGTGCCAAATATATACAGCAGGAAGGGAGAAACGCTCTCGTATTAATTAATAAATAGGCACAGAAATACAGACTGAGTGTGTGTGAGAGCTCTCTTGAATTAACTGGAATTTAGGATGAGAGGTGATCTTGACGAAACATATAGAATTCTGAAGAAGGGTCTCCACCCATCCCTTCTCCCAAGAGATGCTGCCTGTCCCGCTGAGTTACTCCAGCTTTTTGTGTCTATGTTCTGTTTAAACCAGCATCTGCAGTTCCTTCTTACACATATACAATTCTTAAGGGATTGGACAGGCTAGATAGAGGAAAAATGTTCCCGATGCTGTGGGAGTCCAGAACAGGGATCACAGTTTACGAATAAGGGGTAGCTCAATTATTACTGAGATGAGGAAAAACTGAACTGTCGTCGGCCTCCCCAGTTGAGATGAATTGTGAATGTGTGGAATCTGAGGGGTAATTTTTCACATAAAGCATGGTGGGTGTGTGGAACGAGCTGCCAGAGGAGGTAGTTCAAACCTGTACCCATAGAGTCATAGAGTGATATGGTGTGGAAACAGGCCCTTCGGCCCAACTTGCCCACTCCAGCCAAAATGCCACATCTACACTAGTCCCACCTGTCTGCATTTGGTCCATTTCCCACCAAACCTGTCCTATTCATGCACCTGTCTAACTGTTTCATGAATGTTGGGATAGTCCCTGCCTCAAATACCTCCTCTGGCAGTTTGCTCCATTCATTCAACAACCACTGTGTGAAAATGTTGCCCCTCAGATTCCTATTCAATCATTTCCCCTTCACCTTAAACGTATGTCCTCTAGACCTCGATTCTCCTAATCAGGGCAGGAGAAGCTGAGCATCTACCCGATCTATTCCTTTCATGATCTAAAGCATGTCTATAAGATCACCCCTCATCCTCCTGCGCTCCAAGGAGACCAATCCCACCCAATTGATTCTGTCTTCAAACTAACGCTGTCCATTCCAGATAACATTCTGGTGAATCTGTTCCACACTGTCTCTGGCAACACGACATTGTTTCTATAATATGGTGACCAGAACTACACAAAATGGCCTCGCAGATATTTGAAGTATGACTGAGGAGAGCGCTGCACTTGGAGGAACAGTTAAGTCTTGATTTTTCTGTATTTTGGTGTTCATTTGTAGTGCAAGTGTGTTCAGAATCAGACGCAGATGGGAAGTGAAACCATCAGTGAGTTCAGAGGTGTCCGTGCCAATCAGCACGAGGCAAATGCTGTCAAAGGTGTCAATGGTGAAAATATATCTGAGCAGCGTGCGATGGAACTGGGTAGCTGGTTGTTACAGTATGTGAGATGTTCTTGGATTGGATGATACAAAGAACATACCTGTGCGTGACGTTAATTCAGGATTCAGGATTCAGGATATCTTTATTTGTCATCCAAAAAACATTTTTTTTGGACGAGATTTCGTCAGTGATGTGTCTGGATAAGCAGTGACATTATCAGTGTGGCCAGTGATGGGCCTGGGTAAGCAGTGATATTGTCAACGTGGTCAGTGATGGGTCTGGATAAGCAGTGTCATTATTAGCGTGGTCAGTGATGGGTCAGGATAAGCAGTGACCTGATCAGTGTGGTCAGCGATGGTGAGTAATTGTGCTATGCCATTCATCCAGTGGGGAATATTAGTTCCAGCCGGTGAACACAAGGCGAGGTTCTGTTCAATCTGCAGTTTATTTTTTTATTGAACTACTTCAGACCAGTTGACAGGTTGATGCTAATTCAAACCCACAGACATGACAGCAAAGTCGTTCTGAGCGTTAATGACCAACTCACCCGTCTATGCTGTCCACAGTGGTTTCGAAACATAGAAACAAAGAAAATACTTGCAGGAGTAGGCCATTTGTCCTTTTGAGCCCGCACCGCCATTCAACATGATCATGGCCGACCATCCTAAATCAGTACCCCGTTCCTGATTCCTCCCCGTGCAACTTTATTCCGTTAGCCCTAAGAGCTATATCTGACTCTCCCATGAAAACCTCCTGTGAATTGACCTCCACAGCCTTCTGTGGCAGAGATTTCCACAGATTCACAATTCATCTCAACTGGGGAGGCCGACGACAGATCAGTTTTTCCTCATCTCAGTAATAATTGAGCTACCCCTTATTCGTAAACTGTGATCCCTTTTCTGGACTCCCACAACATCGGGAATATTTTTCCTGTATCTAGCCTGTCCAATCCCTTAAGATATGTATATGTGTAAGAAGGAACTGCAGATGCTGGTTTAAATAGAAGATAGACACAAAAAGCTGGAGTAACTCAGCGGGACAGGCAGCATCTCTTGGGAGAAGGAATGGGTGGAGACCCTTCTTCAGAATTCTACATGTTTCGACAAGATCCCCTCTCATCCTAAATTCCAGTGAATTTAAGAGAGCTCTCACACGCACTCAGTCTGTATTTCTGTGCCTATATATGAACTAATTCAAGAGAGCGTTTCTCGCTTCCTGCTGTGTATAACTGACACATAGAGAAACTGAAAGAAACACTTCAATGATCAGAGACATATTAAAATGACCAACGTATATGACAGGCAGTTATATCATTTTGTTGTTTAAACTGCAGGTGTGAGAACTTTCGACACCTATTTACGTTTAATTCCTCGGATGTCCAGGCTAGAGTTTAGTTTGAGGAGAGTGAAACACCTGTTGGACACTTGTGAGGGTGATGAACAATGTGCCTCCGTTGTTGGTGACACCACCACCCAATACAGTATCGCCACTGTTGTGCAGTCAGTGATGTGTCTGCTATGTGGCTGCAACTGGGGAGACCGATGACAGAGCACATTAGAGATAACAGAACCTCTGATTCCAGTCATGGGAACAGCAGGGAAACAGGCCCTTCGGCCCGACTCGTCCATTCGGACCGAGATGCCTATCTACGGTAATCTCATTCACCTGTATTTGTCCCATATCCGTCCATTTCCATCCGAAACAAATGGCTGTCCAAATGCTGTTTATTTGCTGTGATGGTATCTGTCCCCACCGCCTCAAAAGAAAATATTGTTCCATCGTTGAAGGCAGAATTCCCTTAAATCTCTCCCCTTTCAATTAAACGTACGTTCTCTAGGTTTAGATTCTCCCAGCCTAGGAAATAACTGTGACCATCTACTCAACCCTGCTGTAGTTGACATAATTTTACATGCCTCAGTAAGGTCGTCCCTCTGCATTCTTGCTCCAATGAGATCAATCCCACCTGATCAAATCTGTCCTCAAACTAACGCTGTCCATTCCAGATAACACCCTGGTGAATCTGTTCCGCACCGCCTCTGGCAATAGGACATCATTTGTATAATATGGTGACCAGAACTACACAAAAGGGCCTCGCAGATATTCGAAGTACGACTGAGGAGAGCGCTGCACTTGGAGGAGCAGTTAAGTCTTGATTATTCTTTATTTGGATGTTCAGCTGTAGTGCAAATGTATTCACAATCAGACGCACATGGGAAGTGAAACCATCAGTGAGTTCAGAAGTGTCAGTACCGCTGACCTGGAACCGAGGCAGAAAGGTGAATGAACTGTAGAGCAGAGCGATCTAGGACGACAGGTACATCGTGTATTGAATGTAGCGTCACGGGTTGATAGTGTGGTCAAAAAGACTTTTGTAACATTGGCCGTCTTCGGTCATAGCATTGTGTATAGATATACGGAGGTTATGTTGCCGTTGTGTAAGACGTTGGTGAGGCCGCATTTGGAATATTGTGTTCTGTTGTGGGCACCATGATACAGGAAAGATGGTGTCAATCTGGAAAGGTGATAGAGGAGATTTACGAGGATGTTACCAGGAACAGTGGGCCTGATCTGGAGGGACAGGTTCAGCAGGCTGGTACTATATCCCTTGGTGCATATAGGCTAGTACTATATCCCTTGGTGCATATAGGCTAGTACTATATCCCTTGGTTCATATAGGCTAGTACTATATCCCTTGGTGCATATAGGCTAGTGCTATATCCCTTGATGCATATAGGCTAGTACTATATCCCTTGCTGCAGGAGGATGAGGGATGATCTTCAACAGCTGGACAATATAATGAGAGGAATAGATCTGGTAGGTGCACAGAGAAGGGGAATCAAGAACCAGGGGGGCTAGGTTTAAGATGAGGGGGGGGGGGTTTAATCGGAACCTGAGAGGTATTTTTCACACAAAGGGTGGGGGGGGGTGGAACGAACTGCCAGAGGAGGTAGTTCAGCCCTGTACTCATAGAGTCATAGAGTGATATGGTGTGGAATCAGGCACTTCGGCCCAACTTGCCCACACCAGCCAACAGGCCCCATCTACATTAGTTCCACATGTCTGCATTTGGTCCATATCCCACCAAACCTGTCCTATTCATGTACCCAACCTGTCTAACTGTTTCACAAATATTGGGATAGCCCCTGCCTCAAATACCTCCTCAGGCAGTCTGTTCCATACATCCACCACCCATTGTGTGAAAAGGTTACCCCTCAGATTCCTATTCAATCATTTTCCCTTCAACTTAAACGTATGTCCTCTGGACCTCGATTCTCCTACTCAGGGCAGGAGAAGCTGAGACTCTACCCGATCTATTCCTTTCACGATCTAAAACACGTCTATGGGATTACCCCTCATCCTCCTGCGCTCCAAGAAGACCAAGCCCAGCCAATTGATTATGTCTTCAAACTAACGCTGTCCATTCCAGATAACATCCTGTTGAATCTGTTCCGCACTGTCTCTACACAAAAAGGCCTTGCAGATATTTGAAGTACAACTGAGGAGAGCACTGGAACTTGGAAGAGCAGTTATGTCTTGATTTTTCTGTATTTGTGTGATCATTTGTATTGTAAGTGTGTTCAGAATCAGACGCAGATGGGAAGTGAAACCATCAGTGAGTTCAGAGGTGTCCGTACCAATCAGTACGGGGCAAATGTTGTCAAAGGTGGTGAAAATATATTTGAGCAGCGTGCGATGGAACTGGGTAGCTGGTTGTTACAGTATGTGAGATGTCCTTGGAATGGATGACACAAAGAACATACCTGTGTGTGACGTCAGTGTGGTCAATGATGGGTCTGGATAAGCAGTGACATTATCAGTGTGGTCAATGATGGGTCTGGATAAGCAGTGACATTATCAGTGTGGTCAATGATGGGTCTGGATAAGCAGTGACATTATCAGTGTGGTCAGTGATGGGTCTGGATAAGCAGTGACATTATCAGTGGTTAGTGATGGGTCTGGATAAGTAGCGACATTATCAGTGTGGTCAGTGATGGGTCTGGATAAGCAGTGACATTATCAGTGTGGTCAGTGATGGGTCTGGATAAGTAGCGACATTATCAGTGTGGTCAGTGATGGGTCTGGATAAGCAGTGACATTATCAGTGTGGTCAGTGATGGGTCTGGATAAGCAGTGACATTATCAGTGTGGTCAGTGATAGGTCTGGTTAAGCAGTGACATTATCAGTAATTAATCTAATCTCCAATGAGCTCTCACTGCATCTTCCTGTTCTATCCACGTTGGCAGGTGCAGACATATTTATTTGTTATTTTCATTTTAATAGGCAGTGGTTAAAATGAGTAAATAACTTTCTCCGGCATACAAGTGATAGAGTAACACATAATGCGTCTCCCCCAACACTCCTCACTCTCTCTGCCTCTCTCCCTCCCCCTCCGCCATTCACTCTCCCCACATACTAATCCCCCTCTTGCTCACCAATTTTCCGACCCTCTGACTTCCCACCTCCTCCCCTCTCTCCACACTCCTCCCCACTATCTCCCCACACTCCTCTCTGTCCTGCCACACTCCTCTAATCTCTCTCCCCACACTGCTCCCCCTCTCTCTCCGCACTTCCTCTCTCCCCACTCTCCTCTCACTCTCCATCCCCACACTCCGTCTTTCTCCCCACACCCTCACTACTCCTCCCCCTCTGTCTCCCCACACTCCTCCCACTCTCTCTCTCCCCACATTCCTCCCCATCTCTCTCCCCACGCACAACCCCCTCTCTGCCCACACTCCTCCCCTCTCTCCCCACACCCCCTCTATCTCTCCCAATACTCCACCACCCTCCCGTCACTCCTATCCCTCTCTCTCCCCTCCTCTCTGTCCCCATCCCTCCACTCTTTCCATACCATCCTTCCTCCCTCTCTCTCACACTCCTCCCTCCCCTGTCCACTAAAACAACCTATTTCCCCACACTCCTCCCCGTCATTTAACCCACACTCCCCCTCTCTCCCACCACACTCCCCCTCGCTCTCCACATTCATCCTACCTTCTCTCTCTTCCCACAGTATTCAATTCCTCTCTCCACATCCCCTCTCTTCCCATCCTCCTTTCCCACACTCCTCCTCCTTTCACTCCACTCCTCCCCTTTCTCTCCCCACACACCTTCCTCTCTCCCCACTCACCTCCTTTACTCTCCACACTCCTTCCCTCTTCCTCTCCACAATCCTCACTCTCTCTCTCTCTCTCTCTGGATAAGCAGTGACATTATCAGTGTGGTCAGTGATGGGTCTGGATAAGCAGTGACATTATCAGTGTGGTCAGTGATGGGTCTGGATAAGCAGTGACATTATCAGTGTGGTCAGTGATGGGTGTGGATAAGCAGTGACATGATCACATTAAATCTGACCCCGATGTTTTACATTTGATACGATGTAAAATAAAGGATCCTTTCTTTTTACAATCAGATTTTATTGATTTTTCACAGAGATATATACAAAACAGTACATCATCGACATAAATAAAATAAAATAAGAAAAATATCAAAAATGAATAAATAAATAAGGTGATAGATAAATAATAAATGCATATGCATAGGCAGTGTGGTACACTTACTAAATAAAATATTAAAAGTAACAATGATTGGTTATCTAGAGGTATTTCAATATTCGCACAAACATACCATCTAGTTCTATATAACACAATCTTCCAATATCTAGCTCGGCATTTATCTAGTTGGTGTCATGGCTCAAATAAACGATCCATTTTTCCCAGATCCTCTCAAAGAATCCCTTCTTTTTAAGTCAAATGTTCGACTCTAAAGGGTCAACTCAAGTTCAATATCCATAATTAATCTAAACTTTAATGAGAACTAACTCCATTTTGCTGCTCGATCCACGCTGGTAACACGGCAGCTGAAGATGCATTAACTTGTTATTTTCTTCTTAATTAACACAGAAATGGTAATGAACTCTCTCCGGCATACATTTGAAAGAATAATACACAACGCTGACAATTAAAACGTATCTTCAGATCTGAGAACGGGGGAGTTGAGTAACTGTGCTCTTCCCTTCGCCCAGTGGGAATATTAATTCCAGGCGGTGAACACTACCTGTGGGTCTGTTCAATCTGCAGTTTATTTTGTAGTGAACTACTTCAGACCAGTCGACAGGTAGATGTGAATTCAAACCCTCAGGCAGACAACAAGGTCGTTCTGAGAGTAAATGACCAAC
>NW_027602702.1:0-29881 GCF_053455715.1 Rhinoraja longicauda | reverse complement strand
CTAACCCTAACCCTAACCCTAACCCTAACCCTAACCCTAACCCTAACCCTAACCCTAACCCTAACCCTAACCCTAACCCTAACCCTAACCCTAACCCTAACCCTAACCCTAACCCTAACCCTAACCCTAACCCTAACCCTAACCCTAACCCTAACCCTAACCCTAACCCTAACCCTAACCCTAACCCTAACCCTAACCCTAACCCTAACCCTAACCCTAACCCTAACCCTAACCCTAACCCTAACCCTAACCCTAACCCTAACCCTAACCCTAACCCTAACCCTAACCCTAACCCTAACCCTAACCCTAACCCTAACCCTAACCCTAACCCTAACCCTAACCCTAACCCTAACCCTAACCCTAACCCTAACCCTAACCCTAACCCTAACCCTAACCCTAACCCTAACCCTAACCCTAACCCTAACCCTAACCCTAACCCTAACCCTAACCCTAACCCTAACCCTAACCCTAACCCTAACCCTAACCCTAACCCTAACCCTAACCCTAACCCTAACCCTAACCCTAACCCTAACCCTAACCCTAACCCTAACCCTAACCCTAACCCTAACCCTAACCCTAACCCTAACCCTAACCCTAACCCTAACCCTAACCCTAACCCTAACCCTAACCCTAACCCTAACCCTAACCCTAACCCTAACCCTAACCCTAACCCTAACCCTAACCCTAACCCTAACCCTAACCCTAACCCTAACCCTAACCCTAACCCTAACCCTAACCCTAACCCTAACCCTAACCCTAACCCTAACCCTAACCCTAACCCTAACCCTAACCCTAACCCTAACCCTAACCCTAACCCTAACCCTAACCCTAACCCTAACCCTAACCCTAACCCTAACCCTAACCCTAACCCTAACCCTAACCCTAACCCTAACCCTAACCCTAACCCTAACCCTAACCCTAACCCTAACCCTAACCCTAACCCTAACCCTAACCCTAACCCTAACCCTAACCCTAACCCTAACCCTAACCCTAACCCTAACCCTAACCCTAACCCTAACCCTAACCCTAACCCTAACCCTAACCCTAACCCTAACCCTAACCCTAACCCTAACCCTAACCCTAACCCTAACCCTAACCCTAACCCTAACCCTAACCCTAACCCTAACCCTAACCCTAACCCTAACCCTAACCCTAACCCTAACCCTAACCCTAACCCTAACCCTAACCCTAACCCTAACCCTAACCCTAACCCTAACCCTAACCCTAACCCTAACCCTAACCCTAACCCTAACCCTAACCCTAACCCTAACCCTAACCCTAACCCTAACCCTAACCCTAACCCTAACCCTAACCCTAACCCTAACCCTAACCCTAACCCTAACCCTAACCCTAACCCTAACCCTAACCCTAACCCTAACCCTAACCCTAACCCTAACCCTAACCCTAACCCTAACCCTAACCCTAACCCTAACCCTAACCCTAACCCTAACCCTAACCCTAACCCTAACCCTAACCCTAACCCTAACCCTAACCCTAACCCTAACCCTAACCCTAACCCTAACCCTAACCCTAACCCTAACCCTAACCCTAACCCTAACCCTAACCCTAACCCTAACCCTAACCCTAACCCTAACCCTAACCCTAACCCTAACCCTAACCCTAACCCTAACCCTAACCCTAACCCTAACCCTAACCCTAACCCTAACCCTAACCCTAACCCTAACCCTAACCCTAACCCTAACCCTAACCCTAACCCTAACCCTAACCCTAACCCTAACCCTAACCCTAACCCTAACCCTAACCCTAACCCTAACCCTAACCCTAACCCTAACCCTAACCCTAACCCTAACCCTAACCCTAACCCTAACCCTAACCCTAACCCTAACCCTAACCCTAACCCTAACCCTAACCCTAACCCTAACCCTAACCCTAACCCTAACCCTAACCCTAACCCTAACCCTAACCCTAACCCTAACCCTAACCCTAACCCTAACCCTAACCCTAACCCTAACCCTAACCCTAACCCTAACCCTAACCCTAACCCTAACCCTAACCCTAACCCTAACCCTAACCCTAACCCTAACCCTAACCCTAACCCTAACCCTAACCCTAACCCTAACCCTAACCCTAACCCTAACCCTAACCCTAACCCTAACCCTAACCCTAACCCTAACCCTAACCCTAACCCTAACCCTAACCCTAACCCTAACCCTAACCCTAACCCTAACCCTAACCCTAACCCTAACCCTAACCCTAACCCTAACCCTAACCCTAACCCTAACCCTAACCCTAACCCTAACCCTAACCCTAACCCTAACCCTAACCCTAACCCTAACCCTAACCCTAACCCTAACCCTAACCCTAACCCTAACCCTAACCCTAACCCTAACCCTAACCCTAACCCTAACCCTAACCCTAACCCTAACCCTAACCCTAACCCTAACCCTAACCCTAACCCTAACCCTAACCCTAACCCTAACCCTAACCCTAACCCTAACCCTAACCCTAACCCTAACCCTAACCCTAACCCTAACCCTAACCCTAACCCTAACCCTAACCCTAACCCTAACCCTAACCCTAACCCTAACCCTAACCCTAACCCTAACCCTAACCCTAACCCTAACCCTAACCCTAACCCTAACCCTAACCCTAACCCTAACCCTAACCCTAACCCTAACCCTAACCCTAACCCTAACCCTAACCCTAACCCTAACCCTAACCCTAACCCTAACCCTAACCCTAACCCTAACCCTAACCCTAACCCTAACCCTAACCCTAACCCTAACCCTAACCCTAACCCTAACCCTAACCCTAACCCTAACCCTAACCCTAACCCTAACCCTAACCCTAACCCTAACCCTAACCCTAACCCTAACCCTAACCCTAACCCTAACCCTAACCCTAACCCTAACCCTAACCCTAACCCTAACCCTAACCCTAACCCTAACCCTAACCCTAACCCTAACCCTAACCCTAACCCTAACCCTAACCCTAACCCTAACCCTAACCCTAACCCTAACCCTAACCCTAACCCTAACCCTAACCCTAACCCTAACCCTAACCCTAACCCTAACCCTAACCCTAACCCTAACCCTAACCCTAACCCTAACCCTAACCCTAACCCTAACCCTAACCCTAACCCTAACCCTAACCCTAACCCTAACCCTAACCCTAACCCTAACCCTAACCCTAACCCTAACCCTAACCCTAACCCTAACCCTAACCCTAACCCTAACCCTAACCCTAACCCTAACCCTAACCCTAACCCTAACCCTAACCCTAACCCTAACCCTAACCCTAACCCTAACCCTAACCCTAACCCTAACCCTAACCCTAACCCTAACCCTAACCCTAACCCTAACCCTAACCCTAACCCTAACCCTAACCCTAACCCTAACCCTAACCCTAACCCTAACCCTAACCCTAACCCTAACCCTAACCCTAACCCTAACCCTAACCCTAACCCTAACCCTAACCCTAACCCTAACCCTAACCCTAACCCTAACCCTAACCCTAACCCTAACCCTAACCCTAACCCTAACCCTAACCCTAACCCTAACCCTAACCCTAACCCTAACCCTAACCCTAACCCTAACCCTAACCCTAACCCTAACCCTAACCCTAACCCTAACCCTAACCCTAACCCTAACCCTAACCCTAACCCTAACCCTAACCCTAACCCTAACCCTAACCCTAACCCTAACCCTAACCCTAACCCTAACCCTAACCCTAACCCTAACCCTAACCCTAACCCTAACCCTAACCCTAACCCTAACCCTAACCCTAACCCTAACCCTAACCCTAACCCTAACCCTAACCCTAACCCTAACCCTAACCCTAACCCTAACCCTAACCCTAACCCTAACCCTAACCCTAACCCTAACCCTAACCCTAACCCTAACCCTAACCCTAACCCTAACCCTAACCCTAACCCTAACCCTAACCCTAACCCTAACCCTAACCCTAACCCTAACCCTAACCCTAACCCTAACCCTAACCCTAACCCTAACCCTAACCCTAACCCTAACCCTAACCCTAACCCTAACCCTAACCCTAACCCAACCCTAACCCTAACCCTAACCCTAACCCTAACCCTAACCCTAACCCTAACCCTAACCCTAACCCTAACCCTAACCCAACCCTAACCCTAACCCTAACCCTAACCCTAACCCTAACCCTAACCCTAACCCTAACCCTAACCCTAACCCTAACCCTAACCCTAACCCTAACCCTAACCCTAACCCTAACCCTAACCCTAACCCTAACCCTAACCCTAACCCTAACCCTAACCCTAACCCTAACCCTAACCCTAACCCTAACCCTAACCCTAACCCTAACCCTAACCCTAACCCTAACCCTAACCCTAACCCTAACCCTAACCCTAACCCTAACCCTAACCCTAACCCTAACCCTAACCCTAACCCTAACCCTAACCCTAACCCTAACCCTAACCCTAACCCTAACCCTAACCCTAACCCTAACCCTAACCCTAACCCTAACCCTAACCCTAACCCTAACCCTAACCCTAACCCTAACCCTAACCCTAACCCTAACCCTAACCCTAACCCTAACCCTAACCCTAACCCTAACCCTAACCCTAACCCTAACCCTAACCCTAACCCTAACCCTAACCCTAACCCTAACCCTAACCCTAACCCTAACCCTAACCCTAACCCTAACCCTAACCCTAACCCTAACCCTAACCCTAACCCTAACCCTAACCCTAACCCTAACCCTAACCCTAACCCTAACCCTAACCCTAACCCTAACCCTAACCCTAACCCTAACCCTAACCCTAACCCTAACCCTAACCCTAACCCTAACCCTAACCCTAACCCTAACCCTAACCCTAACCCTAACCCTAACCCTAACCCTAACCCTAACCCTAACCCTAACCCTAACCCTAACCCTAACCCTAACCCTAACCCTAACCCTAACCCTAACCCTAACCCTAACCCTAACCCTAACCCTAACCCTAACCCTAACCCTAACCCTAACCCTAACCCTAACCCTAACCCTAACCCTAACCCTAACCCTAACCCTAACCCTAACCCTAACCCTAACCCTAACCCTAACCCTAACCCTAACCCTAACCCTAACCCTAACCCTAACCCTAACCCTAACCCTAACCCTAACCCTAACCCTAACCCTAACCCTAACCCTAACCCTAACCCTAACCCTAACCCTAACCCTAACCCTAACCCTAACCCTAACCCTAACCCTAACCCTAACCCTAACCCTAACCCTAACCCTAACCCTAACCCTAACCCTAACCCTAACCCTAACCCTAACCCTAACCCTAACCCTAACCCTAACCCTAACCCTAACCCTAACCCTAACCCTAACCCTAACCCTAACCCTAACCCTAACCCTAACCCTAACCCTAACCCTAACCCTAACCCTAACCCTAACCCTAACCCTAACCCTAACCCTAACCCTAACCCTAACCCTAACCCTAACCCTAACCCTAACCCTAACCCTAACCCTAACCCTAACCCTAACCCTAACCCTAACCCTAACCCTAACCCTAACCCTAACCCTAACCCTAACCCTAACCCTAACCCTAACCCTAACCCTAACCCTAACCCTAACCCTAACCCTAACCCTAACCCTAACCCTAACCCTAACCCTAACCCTAACCCTAACCCTAACCCTAACCCTAACCCTAACCCTAACCCTAACCCTAACCCTAACCCTAACCCTAACCCTAACCCTAACCCTAACCCTAACCCTAACCCTAACCCTAACCCTAACCCTAACCCTAACCCTAACCCTAACCCTAACCCTAACCCTAACCCTAACCCTAACCCTAACCCTAACCCTAACCCTAACCCTAACCCTAACCCTAACCCTAACCCTAACCCTAACCCTAACCCTAACCCTAACCCTAACCCTAACCCTAACCCTAACCCTAACCCTAACCCTAACCCTAACCCTAACCCTAACCCTAACCCTAACCCTAACCCTAACCCTAACCCTAACCCTAACCCTAACCCTAACCCTAACCCTAACCCTAACCCTAACCCTAACCCTAACCCTAACCCTAACCCTAACCCTAACCCTAACCCTAACCCTAACCCTAACCCTAACCCTAACCCTAACCCTAACCCTAACCCTAACCCTAACCCTAACCCTAACCCTAACCCTAACCCTAACCCTAACCCTAACCCTAACCCTAACCCTAACCCTAACCCTAACCCTAACCCTAACCCTAACCCTAACCCTAACCCTAACCCTAACCCTAACCCTAACCCTAACCCTAACCCTAACCCTAACCCTAACCCTAACCCTAACCCTAACCCTAACCCTAACCCTAACCCTAACCCTAACCCTAACCCTAACCCTAACCCTAACCCTAACCCTAACCCTAACCCTAACCCTAACCCTAACCCTAACCCTAACCCTAACCCTAACCCTAACCCTAACCCTAACCCTAACCCTAACCCTAACCCTAACCCTAACCCTAACCCTAACCCTAACCCTAACCCTAACCCTAACCCTAACCCTAACCCTAACCCTAACCCTAACCCTAACCCTAACCCTAACCCTAACCCTAACCCTAACCCTAACCCTAACCCTAACCCTAACCCTAACCCTAACCCTAACCCTAACCCTAACCCTAACCCTAACCCTAACCCTAACCCTAACCCTAACCCTAACCCTAACCCTAACCCTAACCCTAACCCTAACCCTAACCCTAACCCTAACCCTAACCCTAACCCTAACCCTAACCCTAACCCTAACCCTAACCCTAACCCTAACCCTAACCCTAACCCTAACCCTAACCCTAACCCTAACCCTAACCCTAACCCTAACCCTAACCCTAACCCTAACCCTAACCCTAACCCTAACCCTAACCCTAACCCTAACCCTAACCCTAACCCTAACCCTAACCCTAACCCTAACCCTAACCCTAACCCTAACCCTAACCCTAACCCTAACCCTAACCCTAACCCTAACCCTAACCCTAACCCTAACCCTAACCCTAACCCTAACCCTAACCCTAACCCTAACCCTAACCCTAACCCTAACCCTAACCCTAACCCTAACCCTAACCCTAACCCTAACCCTAACCCTAACCCTAACCCTAACCCTAACCCTAACCCTAACCCTAACCCTAACCCTAACCCTAACCCTAACCCTAACCCTAACCCTAACCCTAACCCTAACCCTAACCCTAACCCTAACCCTAACCCTAACCCTAACCCTAACCCTAACCCTAACCCTAACCCTAACCCTAACCCTAACCCTAACCCTAACCCTAACCCTAACCCTAACCCTAACCCTAACCCTAACCCTAACCCTAACCCTAACCCTAACCCTAACCCTAACCCTAACCCTAACCCTAACCCTAACCCTAACCCTAACCCTAACCCTAACCCTAACCCTAACCCTAACCCTAACCCTAACCCTAACCCTAACCCTAACCCTAACCCTAACCCTAACCCTAACCCTAACCCTAACCCTAACCCTAACCCTAACCCTAACCCTAACCCTAACCCTAACCCTAACCCTAACCCTAACCCTAACCCTAACCCTAACCCTAACCCTAACCCTAACCCTAACCCTAACCCTAACCCTAACCCTAACCCTAACCCTAACCCTAACCCTAACCCTAACCCTAACCCTAACCCTAACCCTAACCCTAACCCTAACCCTAACCCTAACCCTAACCCTAACCCTAACCCTAACCCTAACCCTAACCCTAACCCTAACCCTAACCCTAACCCTAACCCTAACCCTAACCCTAACCCTAACCCTAACCCTAACCCTAACCCTAACCCTAACCCTAACCCTAACCCTAACCCTAACCCTAACCCTAACCCTAACCCTAACCCTAACCCTAACCCTAACCCTAACCCTAACCCTAACCCTAACCCTAACCCTAACCCTAACCCTAACCCTAACCCTAACCCTAACCCTAACCCTAACCCTAACCCTAACCCTAACCCTAACCCTAACCCTAACCCTAACCCTAACCCTAACCCTAACCCTAACCCTAACCCTAACCCTAACCCTAACCCTAACCCTAACCCTAACCCTAACCCTAACCCTAACCCTAACCCTAACCCTAACCCTAACCCTAACCCTAACCCTAACCCTAACCCTAACCCTAACCCTAACCCTAACCCTAACCCTAACCCTAACCCTAACCCTAACCCTAACCCTAACCCTAACCCTAACCCTAACCCTAACCCTAACCCTAACCCTAACCCTAACCCTAACCCTAACCCTAACCCTAACCCTAACCCTAACCCTAACCCTAACCCTAACCCTAACCCTAACCCTAACCCTAACCCTAACCCTAACCCTAACCCTAACCCTAACCCTAACCCTAACCCTAACCCTAACCCTAACCCTAACCCTAACCCTAACCCTAACCCTAACCCTAACCCTAACCCTAACCCTAACCCTAACCCTAACCCTAACCCTAACCCTAACCCTAACCCTAACCCTAACCCTAACCCTAACCCTAACCCTAACCCTAACCCTAACCCTAACCCTAACCCTAACCCTAACCCTAACCCTAACCCTAACCCTAACCCTAACCCTAACCCTAACCCTAACCCTAACCCTAACCCTAACCCTAACCCTAACCCTAACCCTAACCCTAACCCTAACCCTAACCCTAACCCTAACCCTAACCCTAACCCTAACCCTAACCCTAACCCTAACCCTAACCCTAACCCTAACCCTAACCCTAACCCTAACCCTAACCCTAACCCTAACCCTAACCCTAACCCTAACCCTAACCCTAACCCTAACCCTAACCCTAACCCTAACCCTAACCCTAACCCTAACCCTAACCCTAACCCTAACCCTAACCCTAACCCTAACCCTAACCCTAACCCTAACCCTAACCCTAACCCTAACCCTAACCCTAACCCTAACCCTAACCCTAACCCTAACCCTAACCCTAACCCTAACCCTAACCCTAACCCTAACCCTAACCCTAACCCTAACCCTAACCCTAACCCTAACCCTAACCCTAACCCTAACCCTAACCCTAACCCTAACCCTAACCCTAACCCTAACCCTAACCCTAACCCTAACCCTAACCCTAACCCTAACCCTAACCCTAACCCTAACCCTAACCCTAACCCTAACCCTAACCCTAACCCTAACCCTAACCCTAACCCTAACCCTAACCCTAACCCTAACCCTAACCCTAACCCTAACCCTAACCCTAACCCTAACCCTAACCCTAACCCTAACCCTAACCCTAACCCTAACCCTAACCCTAACCCTAACCCTAACCCTAACCCTAACCCTAACCCTAACCCTAACCCTAACCCTAACCCTAACCCTAACCCTAACCCTAACCCTAACCCTAACCCTAACCCTAACCCTAACCCTAACCCTAACCCTAACCCTAACCCTAACCCTAACCCTAACCCTAACCCTAACCCTAACCCTAACCCTAACCCTAACCCTAACCCTAACCCTAACCCTAACCCTAACCCTAACCCTAACCCTAACCCTAACCCTAACCCTAACCCTAACCCTAACCCTAACCCTAACCCTAACCCTAACCCTAACCCTAACCCTAACCCTAACCCTAACCCTAACCCTAACCCTAACCCTAACCCTAACCCTAACCCTAACCCTAACCCTAACCCTAACCCTAACCCTAACCCTAACCCTAACCCTAACCCTAACCCTAACCCTAACCCTAACCCTAACCCTAACCCTAACCCTAACCCTAACCCTAACCCTAACCCTAACCCTAACCCTAACCCTAACCCTAACCCTAACCCTAACCCTAACCCTAACCCTAACCCTAACCCTAACCCTAACCCTAACCCTAACCCTAACCCTAACCCTAACCCTAACCCTAACCCTAACCCTAACCCTAACCCTAACCCTAACCCTAACCCTAACCCTAACCCTAACCCTAACCCTAACCCTAACCCTAACCCTAACCCTAACCCTAACCCTAACCCTAACCCTAACCCTAACCCTAACCCTAACCCTAACCCTAACCCTAACCCTAACCCTAACCCTAACCCTAACCCTAACCCTAACCCTAACCCTAACCCTAACCCTAACCCTAACCCTAACCCTAACCCTAACCCTAACCCTAACCCTAACCCTAACCCTAACCCTAACCCTAACCCTAACCCTAACCCTAACCCTAACCCTAACCCTAACCCTAACCCTAACCCTAACCCTAACCCTAACCCTAACCCTAACCCTAACCCTAACCCTAACCCTAACCCTAACCCTAACCCTAACCCTAACCCTAACCCTAACCCTAACCCTAACCCTAACCCTAACCCTAACCCTAACCCTAACCCTAACCCTAACCCTAACCCTAACCCTAACCCTAACCCTAACCCTAACCCTAACCCTAACCCTAACCCTAACCCTAACCCTAACCCTAACCCTAACCCTAACCCTAACCCTAACCCTAACCCTAACCCTAACCCTAACCCTAACCCTAACCCTAACCCTAACCCTAACCCTAACCCTAACCCTAACCCTAACCCTAACCCTAACCCTAACCCTAACCCTAACCCTAACCCTAACCCTAACCCTAACCCTAACCCTAACCCTAACCCTAACCCTAACCCTAACCCTAACCCTAACCCTAACCCTAACCCTAACCCTAACCCTAACCCTAACCCTAACCCTAACCCTAACCCTAACCCTAACCCTAACCCTAACCCTAACCCTAACCCTAACCCTAACCCTAACCCTAACCCTAACCCTAACCCTAACCCTAACCCTAACCCTAACCCTAACCCTAACCCTAACCCTAACCCTAACCCTAACCCTAACCCTAACCCTAACCCTAACCCTAACCCTAACCCTAACCCTAACCCTAACCCTAACCCTAACCCTAACCCTAACCCTAACCCTAACCCTAACCCTAACCCTAACCCTAACCCTAACCCTAACCCTAACCCTAACCCTAACCCTAACCCTAACCCTAACCCTAACCCTAACCCTAACCCTAACCCTAACCCTAACCCTAACCCTAACCCTAACCCTAACCCTAACCCTAACCCTAACCCTAACCCTAACCCTAACCCTAACCCTAACCCTAACCCTAACCCTAACCCTAACCCTAACCCTAACCCTAACCCTAACCCTAACCCTAACCCTAACCCTAACCCTAACCCTAACCCTAACCCTAACCCTAACCCTAACCCTAACCCTAACCCTAACCCTAACCCTAACCCTAACCCTAACCCTAACCCTAACCCTAACCCTAACCCTAACCCTAACCCTAACCCTAACCCTAACCCTAACCCTAACCCTAACCCTAACCCTAACCCTAACCCTAACCCTAACCCTAACCCTAACCCTAACCCTAACCCTAACCCTAACCCTAACCCTAACCCTAACCCTAACCCTAACCCTAACCCTAACCCTAACCCTAACCCTAACCCTAACCCTAACCCTAACCCTAACCCTAACCCTAACCCTAACCCTAACCCTAACCCTAACCCTAACCCTAACCCTAACCCTAACCCTAACCCTAACCCTAACCCTAACCCTAACCCTAACCCTAACCCTAACCCTAACCCTAACCCTAACCCTAACCCTAACCCTAACCCTAACCCTAACCCTAACCCTAACCCTAACCCTAACCCTAACCCTAACCCTAACCCTAACCCTAACCCTAACCCTAACCCTAACCCTAACCCTAACCCTAACCCTAACCCTAACCCTAACCCTAACCCTAACCCTAACCCTAACCCTAACCCTAACCCTAACCCTAACCCTAACCCTAACCCTAACCCTAACCCTAACCCTAACCCTAACCCTAACCCTAACCCTAACCCTAACCCTAACCCTAACCCTAACCCTAACCCTAACCCTAACCCTAACCCTAACCCTAACCCTAACCCTAACCCTAACCCTAACCCTAACCCTAACCCTAACCCTAACCCTAACCCTAACCCTAACCCTAACCCTAACCCTAACCCTAACCCTAACCCTAACCCTAACCCTAACCCTAACCCTAACCCTAACCCTAACCCTAACCCTAACCCTAACCCTAACCCTAACCCTAACCCTAACCCTAACCCTAACCCTAACCCTAACCCTAACCCTAACCCTAACCCTAACCCTAACCCTAACCCTAACCCTAACCCTAACCCTAACCCTAACCCTAACCCTAACCCTAACCCTAACCCTAACCCTAACCCTAACCCTAACCCTAACCCTAACCCTAACCCTAACCCTAACCCTAACCCTAACCCTAACCCTAACCCTAACCCTAACCCTAACCCTAACCCTAACCCTAACCCTAACCCTAACCCTAACCCTAACCCTAACCCTAACCCTAACCCTAACCCTAACCCTAACCCTAACCCTAACCCTAACCCTAACCCTAACCCTAACCCTAACCCTAACCCTAACCCTAACCCTAACCCTAACCCTAACCCTAACCCTAACCCTAACCCTAACCCTAACCCTAACCCTAACCCTAACCCTAACCCTAACCCTAACCCTAACCCTAACCCTAACCCTAACCCTAACCCTAACCCTAACCCTAACCCTAACCCTAACCCTAACCCTAACCCTAACCCTAACCCTAACCCTAACCCTAACCCTAACCCTAACCCTAACCCTAACCCTAACCCTAACCCTAACCCTAACCCTAACCCTAACCCTAACCCTAACCCTAACCCTAACCCTAACCCTAACCCTAACCCTAACCCTAACCCTAACCCTAACCCTAACCCTAACCCTAACCCTAACCCTAACCCTAACCCTAACCCTAACCCTAACCCTAACCCTAACCCTAACCCTAACCCTAACCCTAACCCTAACCCTAACCCTAACCCTAACCCTAACCCTAACCCTAACCCTAACCCTAACCCTAACCCTAACCCTAACCCTAACCCTAACCCTAACCCTAACCCTAACCCTAACCCTAACCCTAACCCTAACCCTAACCCTAACCCTAACCCTAACCCTAACCCTAACCCTAACCCTAACCCTAACCCTAACCCTAACCCTAACCCTAACCCTAACCCTAACCCTAACCCTAACCCTAACCCTAACCCTAACCCTAACCCTAACCCTAACCCTAACCCTAACCCTAACCCTAACCCTAACCCTAACCCTAACCCTAACCCTAACCCTAACCCTAACCCTAACCCTAACCCTAACCCTAACCCTAACCCTAACCCTAACCCTAACCCTAACCCTAACCCTAACCCTAACCCTAACCCTAACCCTAACCCTAACCCTAACCCTAACCCTAACCCTAACCCTAACCCTAACCCTAACCCTAACCCTAACCCTAACCCTAACCCTAACCCTAACCCTAACCCTAACCCTAACCCTAACCCTAACCCTAACCCTAACCCTAACCCTAACCCTAACCCTAACCCTAACCCTAACCCTAACCCTAACCCTAACCCTAACCCTAACCCTAACCCTAACCCTAACCCTAACCCTAACCCTAACCCTAACCCTAACCCTAACCCTAACCCTAACCCTAACCCTAACCCTAACCCTAACCCTAACCCTAACCCTAACCCTAACCCTAACCCTAACCCTAACCCTAACCCTAACCCTAACCCTAACCCTAACCCTAACCCTAACCCTAACCCTAACCCTAACCCTAACCCTAACCCTAACCCTAACCCTAACCCTAACCCTAACCCTAACCCTAACCCTAACCCTAACCCTAACCCTAACCCTAACCCTAACCCTAACCCTAACCCTAACCCTAACCCTAACCCTAACCCTAACCCTAACCCTAACCCTAACCCTAACCCTAACCCTAACCCTAACCCTAACCCTAACCCTAACCCTAACCCTAACCCTAACCCTAACCCTAACCCTAACCCTAACCCTAACCCTAACCCTAACCCTAACCCTAACCCTAACCCTAACCCTAACCCTAACCCTAACCCTAACCCTAACCCTAACCCTAACCCTAACCCTAACCCTAACCCTAACCCTAACCCTAACCCTAACCCTAACCCTAACCCTAACCCTAACCCTAACCCTAACCCTAACCCTAACCCTAACCCTAACCCTAACCCTAACCCTAACCCTAACCCTAACCCTAACCCTAACCCTAACCCTAACCCTAACCCTAACCCTAACCCTAACCCTAACCCTAACCCTAACCCTAACCCTAACCCTAACCCTAACCCTAACCCTAACCCTAACCCTAACCCTAACCCTAACCCTAACCCTAACCCTAACCCTAACCCTAACCCTAACCCTAACCCTAACCCTAACCCTAACCCTAACCCTAACCCTAACCCTAACCCTAACCCTAACCCTAACCCTAACCCTAACCCTAACCCTAACCCTAACCCTAACCCTAACCCTAACCCTAACCCTAACCCTAACCCTAACCCTAACCCTAACCCTAACCCTAACCCTAACCCTAACCCTAACCCTAACCCTAACCCTAACCCTAACCCTAACCCTAACCCTAACCCTAACCCTAACCCTAACCCTAACCCTAACCCTAACCCTAACCCTAACCCTAACCCTAACCCTAACCCTAACCCTAACCCTAACCCTAACCCTAACCCTAACCCTAACCCTAACCCTAACCCTAACCCTAACCCTAACCCTAACCCTAACCCTAACCCTAACCCTAACCCTAACCCTAACCCTAACCCTAACCCTAACCCTAACCCTAACCCTAACCCTAACCCTAACCCTAACCCTAACCCTAACCCTAACCCTAACCCTAACCCTAACCCTAACCCTAACCCTAACCCTAACCCTAACCCTAACCCTAACCCTAACCCTAACCCTAACCCTAACCCTAACCCTAACCCTAACCCTAACCCTAACCCTAACCCTAACCCTAACCCTAACCCTAACCCTAACCCTAACCCTAACCCTAACCCTAACCCTAACCCTAACCCTAACCCTAACCCTAACCCTAACCCTAACCCTAACCCTAACCCTAACCCTAACCCTAACCCTAACCCTAACCCTAACCCTAACCCTAACCCTAACCCTAACCCTAACCCTAACCCTAACCCTAACCCTAACCCTAACCCTAACCCTAACCCTAACCCTAACCCTAACCCTAACCCTAACCCTAACCCTAACCCTAACCCTAACCCTAACCCTAACCCTAACCCTAACCCTAACCCTAACCCTAACCCTAACCCTAACCCTAACCCTAACCCTAACCCTAACCCTAACCCTAACCCTAACCCTAACCCTAACCCTAACCCTAACCCTAACCCTAACCCTAACCCTAACCCTAACCCTAACCCTAACCCTAACCCTAACCCTAACCCTAACCCTAACCCTAACCCTAACCCTAACCCTAACCCTAACCCTAACCCTAACCCTAACCCTAACCCTAACCCTAACCCTAACCCTAACCCTAACCCTAACCCTAACCCTAACCCTAACCCTAACCCTAACCCTAACCCTAACCCTAACCCTAACCCTAACCCTAACCCTAACCCTAACCCTAACCCTAACCCTAACCCTAACCCTAACCCTAACCCTAACCCTAACCCTAACCCTAACCCTAACCCTAACCCTAACCCTAACCCTAACCCTAACCCTAACCCTAACCCTAACCCTAACCCTAACCCTAACCCTAACCCTAACCCTAACCCTAACCCTAACCCTAACCCTAATGACCACTATCTCAATCCACTGGCACAGCAACACCCCAGCTACATTAAAGACACCTACCACTTCACTCGAATAGTCAACTCCCTTAGCATACCACCCGATGCGAT
Organism: Rhinoraja longicauda; assembly: GCF_053455715.1. Lineage (NCBI taxonomy): Eukaryota > Metazoa > Chordata > Chondrichthyes > Rajiformes > Arhynchobatidae > Rhinoraja > Rhinoraja longicauda. The sequence goes on along the minus strand of NW_027602702.1, from coordinate 14,222 downwards.
ACTCTTTACCATGGATGTGGAAAGCCTGTACACAAACATAGAGACAGACAGGGGGATAGAGGCAGTTAAAAACACACTGCAGAGAAATCCTGACCTGGAGAGACCAGACGAGGCCTTAGTCAAATTACTTTACCTGGGATTGACAAAGAACGATTTTGAATTTAACGGGGAGTTCTACCTACAAGTTAAAGGGACGGCAATGGGGAAGAAGTTTGCCCCGGCTTATGCCAACATATACATGGCAGAGTGGGAAGAGACGGCCTTCCTGAAATGCCCCAAGCGCCCCATGTGCTACTACAGGTTCTTAGATGACATCTGGGGAGTGTGGACACACTCAGAAGGGGAGTTAGAGGGGTTCATCGACATACTTAATGCCCACCACCCTTCCATCAAAATTAAAGCTTTGACAAGCAGGGAGAGGGTAGACTTCCTCGACACTACAGTCTTTAAACTACCGTCAGCTGACGACCAAGTCCAAAAACTAGCCACCAAAGTCTTTTTCAAACCCACAGACACCCACACCCTTTTACACACCACGAGCCACCACCCAAAACACACCTTTAGGGGTATTGTCAAGTCACAACTGACACGCTTTCACCGGATATGCACCAGGGAGGAGGACTTTGCCCAGGCCACCACCACCCTTTTCACCGCTCTCAGGCAGAGGGGGTACTGCAGACGTAGATTAAGACACATTAAGGCAGACTTCCTAAAAGGCACGCAAGGACCCAGACCCAGGCCAGGCTTGACACGCAACTTGCCACTAATAACAGGGTACGGTAGCATGGCCGTCCAGGCCCACAAAATAGTCAAGGGCCGCTTTGAACAATTCCAAAGAGGATTTGTCACACTGCAGGGATACAAAGCAATGTCAGCGTTCAAGAGGGCTAAAAACCTGAAGGATATCTTGGTCAGTACTAGCCTCCAAACGAGCTCAGGCTGCGGTCAAAGGCAATGTAGGGCCTGCATTCACTTGACAATAGCCAAAAACATAGAGAACACTGTGACGGGAAAGAGAAAGCAGATAGCACAGAGAATAACCTGCGAGCAAAAGAATGTAGTGTATGCAATTAAATGTAAGCAGTGCCACTTACTGTACATTGGCGAAACAGGCAACAGCCTCAGAGTCAGACTGACAGGACACATCAGCAACATCACGAGGGGAGACCAGTCCGTCCCCATTAGCAGACACTTCCAACAGCACGGGGTCCAGTCCCTTGAGATCATGGGTCTGGAAACAAATGTAAATTGGTCAACCGGGCGTAGGAAGAGGGCAGAGAGGCTATGGATCAAAGCGTTACAGACGAAAGAACCCAATGGCCTGAACCTAGCATAAACTCAAACTTAGGGTGGAACCTGACTGACTCCTAAAAATCGACAGAAGGGCAAGTTAAAAGGCGAACAGATTTGGACAAGGGTGATGAGACCGTGGGCCAGACTAAAGTGGCAGTATATGGCGAAAAGGAATCTCCAGGGGGAGATCATTAAGCGCCAGAGGGCATTTTGGCCTACTGTCCGACAAATCACAACCTAACCCTAACCCTAACCCTAACCCTAACCCTAACCCTAACCCTAACCCTAACCCTAACCCTAACCCTAACCCTAACCCTAACCCTAACCCTAACCCTAACCCTAACCCTAACCCTAACCCTAACCCTAACCCTAACCCTAACCCTAACCCTAACCCTAACCCTAACCCTAACCCTAACCCTAACCCTAACCCTAACCCTAACCCTAACCCTAACCCTAACCCTAACCCTAACCCTAACCCTAACCCTAACCCTAACCCTAACCCTAACCCTAACCCTAACCCTAACCCTAACCCTAACCCTAACCCTAACCCTAACCCTAACCCTAACCCTAACCCTAACCCTAACCCTAACCCTAACCCTAACCCTAACCCTAACCCTAACCCTAACCCTAACCCTAACCCTAACCCTAACCCTAACCCTAACCCTAACCCTAACCCTAACCCTAACCCTAACCCTAACCCTAACCCTAACCCTAACCCTAACCCTAACCCTAACCCTAACCCTAACCCTAACCCTAACCCTAACCCTAACCCTAACCCTAACCCTAACCCTAACCCTAACCCTAACCCTAACCCTAACCCTAACCCTAACCCTAACCCTAACCCTAACCCTAACCCTAACCCTAACCCTAACCCTAACCCTAACCCTAACCCTAACCCTAACCCTAACCCTAACCCTAACCCTAACCCTAACCCTAACCCTAACCCTAACCCTAACCCTAACCCTAACCCTAACCCTAACCCTAACCCTAACCCTAACCCTAACCCTAACCCTAACCCTAACCCTAACCCTAACCCTAACCCTAACCCTAACCCTAACCCTAACCCTAACCCTAACCCTAACCCTAACCCTAACCCTAACCCTAACCCTAACCCTAACCCTAACCCTAACCCTAACCCTAACCCTAACCCTAACCCTAACCCTAACCCTAACCCTAACCCTAACCCTAACCCTAACCCTAACCCTAACCCTAACCCTAACCCTAACCCTAACCCTAACCCTAACCCTAACCCTAACCCTAACCCTAACCCTAACCCTAACCCTAACCCTAACCCTAACCCTAACCCTAACCCTAACCCTAACCCTAACCCTAACCCTAACCCTAACCCTAACCCTAACCCTAACCCTAACCCTAACCCTAACCCTAACCCTAACCCTAACCCTAACCCTAACCCTAACCCTAACCCTAACCCTAACCCTAACCCTAACCCTAACCCTAACCCTAACCCTAACCCTAACCCTAACCCTAACCCTAACCCTAACCCTAACCCTAACCCTAACCCTAACCCTAACCCTAACCCTAACCCTAACCCTAACCCTAACCCTAACCCTAACCCTAACCCTAACCCTAACCCTAACCCTAACCCTAACCCTAACCCTAACCCTAACCCTAACCCTAACCCTAACCCTAACCCTAACCCTAACCCTAACCCTAACCCTAACCCTAACCCTAACCCTAACCCTAACCCTAACCCTAACCCTAACCCTAACCCTAACCCTAACCCTAACCCTAACCCTAACCCTAACCCTAACCCTAACCCTAACCCTAACCCTAACCCTAACCCTAACCCTAACCCTAACCCTAACCCTAACCCTAACCCTAACCCTAACCCTAACCCTAACCCTAACCCTAACCCTAACCCTAACCCTAACCCTAACCCTAACCCTAACCCTAACCCTAACCCTAACCCTAACCCTAACCCTAACCCTAACCCTAACCCTAACCCTAACCCTAACCCTAACCCTAACCCTAACCCTAACCCTAACCCTAACCCTAACCCTAACCCTAACCCTAACCCTAACCCTAACCCTAACCCTAACCCTAACCCTAACCCTAACCCTAACCCTAACCCTAACCCTAACCCTAACCCTAACCCTAACCCTAACCCTAACCCTAACCCTAACCCTAACCCTAACCCTAACCCTAACCCTAACCCTAACCCTAACCCTAACCCTAACCCTAACCCTAACCCTAACCCTAACCCTAACCCTAACCCTAACCCTAACCCTAACCCTAACCCTAACCCTAACCCTAACCCTAACCCTAACCCTAACCCTAACCCTAACCCTAACCCTAACCCTAACCCTAACCCTAACCCTAACCCTAACCCTAACCCTAACCCTAACCCTAACCCTAACCCTAACCCTAACCCTAACCCTAACCCTAACCCTAACCCTAACCCTAACCCTAACCCTAACCCTAACCCTAACCCTAACCCTAACCCTAACCCTAACCCTAACCCTAACCCTAACCCTAACCCTAACCCTAACCCTAACCCTAACCCTAACCCTAACCCTAACCCTAACCCTAACCCTAACCCTAACCCTAACCCTAACCCTAACCCTAACCCTAACCCTAACCCTAACCCTAACCCTAACCCTAACCCTAACCCTAACCCTAACCCTAACCCTAACCCTAACCCTAACCCTAACCCTAACCCTAACCCTAACCCTAACCCTAACCCTAACCCTAACCCTAACCCTAACCCTAACCCTAACCCTAACCCTAACCCTAACCCTAACCCTAACCCTAACCCTAACCCTAACCCTAACCCTAACCCTAACCCTAACCCTAACCCTAACCCTAACCCTAACCCTAACCCTAACCCTAACCCTAACCCTAACCCTAACCCTAACCCTAACCCTAACCCTAACCCTAACCCTAACCCTAACCCTAACCCTAACCCTAACCCTAACCCTAACCCTAACCCTAACCCTAACCCTAACCCTAACCCTAACCCTAACCCTAACCCTAACCCTAACCCTAACCCTAACCCTAACCCTAACCCTAACCCTAACCCTAACCCTAACCCTAACCCTAACCCTAACCCTAACCCTAACCCTAACCCTAACCCTAACCCTAACCCTAACCCTAACCCTAACCCTAACCCTAACCCTAACCCTAACCCTAACCCTAACCCTAACCCTAACCCTAACCCTAACCCTAACCCTAACCCTAACCCTAACCCTAACCCTAACCCTAACCCTAACCCTAACCCTAACCCTAACCCTAACCCTAACCCTAACCCTAACCCTAACCCTAACCCTAACCCTAACCCTAACCCTAACCCTAACCCTAACCCTAACCCTAACCCTAACCCTAACCCTAACCCTAACCCTAACCCTAACCCTAACCCTAACCCTAACCCTAACCCTAACCCTAACCCTAACCCTAACCCTAACCCTAACCCTAACCCTAACCCTAACCCTAACCCTAACCCTAACCCTAACCCTAACCCTAACCCTAACCCTAACCCTAACCCTAACCCTAACCCTAACCCTAACCCTAACCCTAACCCTAACCCTAACCCTAACCCTAACCCTAACCCTAACCCTAACCCTAACCCTAACCCTAACCCTAACCCTAACCCTAACCCTAACCCTAACCCTAACCCTAACCCTAACCCTAACCCTAACCCTAACCCTAACCCTAACCCTAACCCTAACCCTAACCCTAACCCTAACCCTAACCCTAACCCTAACCCTAACCCTAACCCTAACCCTAACCCTAACCCTAACCCTAACCCTAACCCTAACCCTAACCCTAACCCTAACCCTAACCCTAACCCTAACCCTAACCCTAACCCTAACCCTAACCCTAACCCTAACCCTAACCCTAACCCTAACCCTAACCCTAACCCTAACCCTAACCCTAACCCTAACCCTAACCCTAACCCTAACCCTAACCCTAACCCTAACCCTAACCCTAACCCTAACCCTAACCCTAACCCTAACCCTAACCCTAACCCTAACCCTAACCCTAACCCTAACCCTAACCCTAACCCTAACCCTAACCCTAACCCTAACCCTAACCCTAACCCTAACCCTAACCCTAACCCTAACCCTAACCCTAACCCTAACCCTAACCCTAACCCTAACCCTAACCCTAACCCTAACCCTAACCCTAACCCTAACCCTAACCCTAACCCTAACCCTAACCCTAACCCTAACCCTAACCCTAACCCTAACCCTAACCCTAACCCTAACCCTAACCCTAACCCTAACCCTAACCCTAACCCTAACCCTAACCCTAACCCTAACCCTAACCCTAACCCTAACCCTAACCCTAACCCTAACCCTAACCCTAACCCTAACCCTAACCCTAACCCTAACCCTAACCCTAACCCTAACCCTAACCCTAACCCTAACCCTAACCCTAACCCTAACCCTAACCCTAACCCTAACCCTAACCCTAACCCTAACCCTAACCCTAACCCTAACCCTAACCCTAACCCTAACCCTAACCCTAACCCTAACCCTAACCCTAACCCTAACCCTAACCCTAACCCTAACCCTAACCCTAACCCTAACCCTAACCCTAACCCTAACCCTAACCCTAACCCTAACCCTAACCCTAACCCTAACCCTAACCCTAACCCTAACCCTAACCCTAACCCTAACCCTAACCCTAACCCTAACCCTAACCCTAACCCTAACCCTAACCCTAACCCTAACCCTAACCCTAACCCTAACCCTAACCCTAACCCTAACCCTAACCCTAACCCTAACCCTAACCCTAACCCTAACCCTAACCCTAACCCTAACCCTAACCCTAACCCTAACCCTAACCCTAACCCTAACCCTAACCCTAACCCTAACCCTAACCCTAACCCTAACCCTAACCCTAACCCTAACCCTAACCCTAACCCTAACCCTAACCCTAACCCTAACCCTAACCCTAACCCTAACCCTAACCCTAACCCTAACCCTAACCCTAACCCTAACCCTAACCCTAACCCTAACCCTAACCCTAACCCTAACCCTAACCCTAACCCTAACCCTAACCCTAACCCTAACCCTAACCCTAACCCTAACCCTAACCCTAACCCTAACCCTAACCCTAACCCTAACCCTAACCCTAACCCTAACCCTAACCCTAACCCTAACCCTAACCCTAACCCTAACCCTAACCCTAACCCTAACCCTAACCCTAACCCTAACCCTAACCCTAACCCTAACCCTAACCCTAACCCTAACCCTAACCCTAACCCTAACCCTAACCCTAACCCTAACCCTAACCCTAACCCTAACCCTAACCCTAACCCTAACCCTAACCCTAACCCTAACCCTAACCCTAACCCTAACCCTAACCCTAACCCTAACCCTAACCCTAACCCTAACCCTAACCCTAACCCTAACCCTAACCCTAACCCTAACCCTAACCCTAACCCTAACCCTAACCCTAACCCTAACCCTAACCCTAACCCTAACCCTAACCCTAACCCTAACCCTAACCCTAACCCTAACCCTAACCCTAACCCTAACCCTAACCCTAACCCTAACCCTAACCCTAACCCTAACCCTAACCCTAACCCTAACCCTAACCCTAACCCTAACCCTAACCCTAACCCTAACCCTAACCCTAACCCTAACCCTAACCCTAACCCTAACCCTAACCCTAACCCTAACCCTAACCCTAACCCTAACCCTAACCCTAACCCTAACCCTAACCCTAACCCTAACCCTAACCCTAACCCTAACCCTAACCCTAACCCTAACCCTAACCCTAACCCTAACCCTAACCCTAACCCTAACCCTAACCCTAACCCTAACCCTAACCCTAACCCTAACCCTAACCCTAACCCTAACCCTAACCCTAACCCTAACCCTAACCCTAACCCTAACCCTAACCCTAACCCTAACCCTAACCCTAACCCTAACCCTAACCCTAACCCTAACCCTAACCCTAACCCTAACCCTAACCCTAACCCTAACCCTAACCCTAACCCTAACCCTAACCCTAACCCTAACCCTAACCCTAACCCTAACCCTAACCCTAACCCTAACCCTAACCCTAACCCTAACCCTAACCCTAACCCTAACCCTAACCCTAACCCTAACCCTAACCCTAACCCTAACCCTAACCCTAACCCTAACCCTAACCCTAACCCTAACCCTAACCCTAACCCTAACCCTAACCCTAACCCTAACCCTAACCCTAACCCTAACCCTAACCCTAACCCTAACCCTAACCCTAACCCTAACCCTAACCCTAACCCTAACCCTAACCCTAACCCTAACCCTAACCCTAACCCTAACCCTAACCCTAACCCTAACCCTAACCCTAACCCTAACCCTAACCCTAACCCTAACCCTAACCCTAACCCTAACCCTAACCCTAACCCTAACCCTAACCCTAACCCTAACCCTAACCCTAACCCTAACCCTAACCCTAACCCTAACCCTAACCCTAACCCTAACCCTAACCCTAACCCTAACCCTAACCCTAACCCTAACCCTAACCCTAACCCTAACCCTAACCCTAACCCTAACCCTAACCCTAACCCTAACCCTAACCCTAACCCTAACCCTAACCCTAACCCTAACCCTAACCCTAACCCTAACCCTAACCCTAACCCTAACCCTAACCCTAACCCTAACCCTAACCCTAACCCTAACCCTAACCCTAACCCTAACCCTAACCCTAACCCTAACCCTAACCCTAACCCTAACCCTAACCCTAACCCTAACCCTAACCCTAACCCTAACCCTAACCCTAACCCTAACCCTAACCCTAACCCTAACCCTAACCCTAACCCTAACCCTAACCCTAACCCTAACCCTAACCCTAACCCTAACCCTAACCCTAACCCTAACCCTAACCCTAACCCTAACCCTAACCCTAACCCTAACCCTAACCCTAACCCTAACCCTAACCCTAACCCTAACCCTAACCCTAACCCTAACCCTAACCCTAACCCTAACCCTAACCCTAACCCTAACCCTAACCCTAACCCTAACCCTAACCCTAACCCTAACCCTAACCCTAACCCTAACCCTAACCCTAACCCTAACCCTAACCCTAACCCTAACCCTAACCCTAACCCTAACCCTAACCCTAACCCTAACCCTAACCCTAACCCTAACCCTAACCCTAACCCTAACCCTAACCCTAACCCTAACCCTAACCCTAACCCTAACCCTAACCCTAACCCTAACCCTAACCCTAACCCTAACCCTAACCCTAACCCTAACCCTAACCCTAACCCAAACCCATACCCATACCCATCACCCGGGCAAATCAAAATCGCAATCACAACCTAACCCTAACCCTAACCCTAACCCACCCACAGAATCTAACCCTAACATCGGGTTGCATAGGACCTCCCCAAACAACCCAAAAGACCGCCAAAAGAGGATCTTAAACCTTTGTAAATAGATGATCCATCCGAGTACCCTCTAGACCCAGAGACCCCCCACCCCATCACACCTGGAACACACCTAGCTCCCCCAGAAAAGACGGACAATTGAAGGGAGTGATAGGACCCTTACACACTCACAACACGATACCCACTCCCACCTCAGCCCACCTCAGATACCCCCCCCCCCACCACACAACGGCCACTAGCTCCACACAGACCAGGTGCAGGTTTGCAAAGCCCACTCACTCACAACAAAGACTTTCAGAACATGATAAAGACAGGAGGCCAGAGGAATGCTGAAAACATTAACAGCAGATAAAACAGCAGGAGGCCAGGAACACAAACAATCAAACAAACACAAAGAATAGGGATGACATCAACAGTCCCAACCAAAGTGACCAGTCCCAAGTCAGCAGATGGGAAGGACATACCCAGAAAGGGAGGGATTTTCAACCCACCCTTTAAAACTCCCCACCGACCAGTAGTAGTTATTGATTTTTCCCTGATGAAGCTACAGCAAGAGCGAAACTGGAGGCTTGTTACCCAGTCACCGGTCCCAGGACTCAGCACATGGGAGGAGTAAATCCAGAAAGGTAGGGACATCAACCTACCCTTTAAAACCCCTTATCGGCTAGAAGTTGAGTAGAGCTGCGAGTTGAGATGCAAGTTTAAAACAGGAGGGTATGGAACTGAGGGGGGTGTACCTGGGACGCCAGGTTTCACCGTTGAGCCCTCTGGAGACGTTGTGGGCTTATCAATGAAACGTCGAGGAAGGAGGGTACCCACCTGATGACCCCGATGACGTACCTACCCTACTTTTCACCAGGGAAAAGTTCAGCAAGTGGTCTCCGTAAGCCGGAAAAAACCAAAGACTTGTGGAGCACCTGGGTGTAAACTGTACTAGAGATATTTGATGTTTATAGTTTACTGCACTAGTATTGCATTGTAGAAACTGTACTAGAGATACTTGATGTTTATAGTTTACTGCAGTAGTATTGCATTGTACTAACTGAGCCAGAAATGAGTAATTACATGCAGAGGGGAGGGGATGAGTGTGATTGTTTAACAACAGTATTAATGTGAATCATGACCAGCACAGGAGTCAACCGAGACCGAGAGATTCCTTTGCAGTCGCAGGCAGAGTTATTTATAAAGTGGCCCAGACTCTGCACCACCTGAGGGTTCTGCAAGAACAGAGCCGACCCCATAAGGGCATCAGGAAGCAGGGCAAGATATTGATAAAATGGCCCAGGATCTGCACCACCTGAGGGTTCTGCAAGCACAGAGCCGACTTCATAAGGGCATCAGGAAGCAGGTTAAGATGTTGATAACAAGGCCCAGACTCTGCACCACCTGAGGGTTCTGCAAGAACAGAGCCGACCCCATAAGGGCATCAGGAAGCAGGGCAAGATGTTGATAAAATGGCCCAGACTCTGCACCACCTGAGGGTTCTGCAAGAACAGAGCCGACCCCATAAGGGCATCAGGAAGCAGGGCAAGATGTTGATAAAATGGCCCAGACTCTGCACCACCTGAGGGTTCTGCAAGAACAGAGCCGACCCCATAAGGGTATCAGGAAGCAGTGCAAGATATTGATAACAAGGCCCAGACTCTGCACCACCTGAGGGTTCTGCAAGAACAGAGCCGACCCCATAAGGGTATCAGGAGGCAGGGTGAGATAATGACACAATTTGTAAAACCGGCAAATCCCACCCAGGAAACATTGCAAAAATTGGCCTCTAATGCTGGAACGTGGGTAAAGCCAAACAAACACGACACATTTTAAATGAACATTACCAAAACAGCCTGTGATATGCCCATGACAAAGGAAAGGCCAAACCTCACCAGAAAAGAGAGGGAGACCATGGCAGAGCTGAGGGATAAAAATGAGATTGTGATAAAACCAGCAGACAAGGGGAGCAGTAGGGATACAAATTAATGTCAATATGGGGCCTGCTCCCACTGGGTAATAGACAAAAACATAGAACAGGGTGACAGGAGAGACCGGATAGCACAGAGGATAACCTGTGAGCAAAATAATGGGGTGTGTGCAGTTTAATGTAAGGAGTGTAACTTACTCTACATAGGCGAAACAGGTAACAGCCTCAGAGTCAGCCTGACAGGACACCTCAGCAACACATAAAGTCCATACCCAGTAGTTGACACTCCCAGCAGCACGGGACCCAGTCCCTAGAGATCATGGGCCTAGAAACAAACATAAATTAGTCAACCGGGTGTCGGAAGAGGGCAGAGGGGATATGGATTGAAGCGTTAGAGGCGAGAGGCCAAGGGCCTCAACCAAGCATAAACTCAAACTTAGGGTGGACCCTGACTGACTCCTAAAAATCTACAGAAGGGCAAGTGCAAAGGTCAACAGATTTGTACGAGGGTGATGAGACCGTGGGCCAGAGCAAAGTGGCAGTACATGGTGAAAAGGAATCTCCAGGCAGAGATCATTGAGCACCAGAGGGCATTTTGTCCCACTGTCCGATAAATCACAACCTAACCCTAACCCTAACCCTAACCCTAACCCTAACCCTAACCCTAATGCACCTTAACCCTAACCCTAACCCTAATTTATACATGGCACTGCCATCCTCGAGAAATTAGGGGAATGCCCAGAAACTCAGAAAGTGGTTCTTTCAATGGGCATCAATAATCGGACACAAAGACCACTGACGGCCATCAAACAACTCCAAGCACTAGTCAAGATGGCCAGTCGTAAATTCCCTAATGCTAGCATATGGGTCCCGGTCATCAACTTCAGCCAGTCTCTCCCAGCACCAGAGCAGGCAACACTCAGGCAGCTCAACGACCACATACAGACCAAGAGGCACATACCCGCTCTCCCTCCCGGCCAGTTCAGAGTAGGCCCAGATCACATTCACTGGACAGAGAACACGGCCCGAGCCATGATCCGAGAGTGGATGAAGTCTTTAAACTAATGGGGACACCATGCCAAGAGAGGCAGGGCCCACAATTAGGTAAAACCATCATCAACCTTTCCCAGACATTCACCCTCACCAAAATCCAAGAGAGAGTATTGAACAGGGGCCTCACCTTCGTCCCTACTCCAAAATCGCACAAAGAACAAGTACAGGGGGACCTGTTTAGATTCTATCAAGCCATCATGTTAATACACCACTTTTGTGACGTGGAGTCGGGGGAAAGATTACCCTTCACCCCACGCACAGGATGGACCCCAGATGAGGACCAGGTCCCTAGAGAGATCACAGAATTCATGACAGAAACAGCATCTGCCATCAGGGACATGCCCGTTACAAAGGATAGGCCCAATCTCACCAGAAAAGAGAGGGAGCCCATGGCAGAACTGAGGGACAACAATGAGATAGTGATCAAACCAGCAGACAAGGGGAGCAGTATCGTCATCATGGACAGACAACAGTACCTATTCGAGGCGCACAGACAACTGAACACCAAGTTAGATGAGCCTATATATAGAGAAACACAAGAGGAAATAGGGGAAATCTTGGAGGAGCTTAGGACGTCAGGATACATCCGACAGAAACAAGTAGAATACCTAACAGGAGCACAACCCAGAGCGAGGAAATTCTACATGCTCCCAAAGATACACAAAAACCCAGACACGTGGACGGTGCCTGGACAAATACCTCCAGGTAGGCCCATTGTGTCAGACTGCAGTAGCGAATCCTATGGGGTAGCAGAATACATTGACCACTATCTCAATCCACTGGCACAGCAACACCCTAGCTACATTAAAGACACCTACCACTTCACTCGAATAGTCAACTCCCTTAGCATACCACCCGATGCGATACTCTTTACCATGGATGTGGAAAGCCTGTACACAAACATAAAGACAGACAGGGGGATAGAGGCGGTTAAAAACACCCTGCAGAGAAATCCTGACCTGGAGAGACCAGACGAGGCCTTAGTCAAATTACTTTACCTGGGATTGACAAAGAACGATTTTGAATTTAACGGGGAGTTCTACCTACAAGTTAAAGGGACGGCAATGGGGAAGAAGTTTGCCCCGGCTTATGCCAACATATACATGGCAGAGTGGGAAGAGACGGCCTTCCTGAAATGCCCCAAGCGCCCCATGTGCTACTACAGGTTCTTAGATGACATCTGGGGAGTGTGGACACACTCAGAAGGGGAGTTAGAGGGGTTCATCGACATACTTAATGCCCACCACCCTTCCATCAAAATTAAAGCTTTGACAAGCAGGGAGAGGGTAGACTTCCTCGACACTACAGTCTTTAAACTACCGTCAGCTGACGACCAAGTCCAAAAACTAGCCACCAAAGTCTTTTTCAAACCCACAGACACCCACACCCTTTTACACACCACGAGCCACCACCCAAAACACACCTTTAGGGGTATTGTCAAGTCACAACTGACACGCTTTCACCGGATATGCACCAGGGAGGAGGACTTTGCCCAGGCCACCACCACCCTTTTCACCGCTCTCAGGCAGAGGGGGTACTGCAGACGTAGATTAAGACACATTAAGGCAGACTTCCTAAAAGGCACGCAAGGGCCCAGACCCAGGCCAGGCTTGACACGCAACTTGCCACTAATAACAGGGTACGGTAACATGGCCGTCCAGGCCCACAAAATAGTCAAGGGCCGCTTTGAACAATTCCAAAGAGGATTTGTCACACTGCAGGGATACAAAGCAATGTCAGCGTTCAAGAGGGCTAAAAACCTGAAGGATATCTTGATCAGTACTAGCCTCCAAACGAGCTCAGGCTGCGGTCAAAGGCAATGTAGGGCCTGCATTCACTTGACAATGGCCAAAAACATAGAGAACACTGTGACGGGAAAGAGAAAGCAGATAGCACAGAGAATAACCTGCGAGCAAAAGAATGTAGTGTATGCAATTAAATGTAAGCAGTGCCACTTACTGTACATTGGCGAAACAGGCAACAGCCTCAGAGTCAGACTGACAGGACACATCAGCAACATCACGAGGGGAGACCAGTCCGTCCCCATTAGCAGACACTTCCAATAGCACGGGGTCCAGTCCCTTGAGATCATGGGTCTGGAAACAAACGTAAATTGGTCAACCGGGCGTAGGAAGAGGGCAGAGAGGCTATGGATCAAAGCGTTACAGACGAAAGAACCCAATGGCCTGAACATAGCATAAACTCAAACTTAGGGTGGAACCTCACTGACTCCTAAAAATCGACAGAAGGGCAAGTGAAAAGGCAAACAGATTTGGACAAGGGTGATGAGACCGTGGGCCAGACTAAAGTGGCAGTATATGGCGAAAAGGAATCTCCAGGGGGAGATCATTAAGCGCCAGAGGGCATTTTGGCCTACTGTCCGACAAATCACAACCTAACCCTAGCACCGGACTGCACCGGACCGCCCCAAACAGTCCCCAAAAAACCCTAGGCACCCACCCTCAAACCCCAGCAAGGTAGACGGCACCCCCCTCCATCCTCACGCCAGAGGTGGCCCCTGTGCCCACCCCCCAAACCTAACCCTAACACGGAACGGCATTGGATCACCCCAAACAGTCCCAAAAAGACCCTTGGCACCTACCCCCAACTCAACAA
>NW_027602701.1:0-29955 GCF_053455715.1 Rhinoraja longicauda | reverse complement strand
GAGGATAGAGGGAAAGGAGGAGAGAGAGAGAGAGGAGGGAGAGAGAGAAAGGGAGAGAGAGAGAGAGGGGGGGGTGAGATAGAGAGGAGGATTGGAGGAAGAGAGAGAGAGAGAGAGAGAGAGAGAGAGAGAGAGAGAGAGAGAGAGAGAGAGAGAGAGAGAGAGAGAGAGAGAGAGAGAGAGAGAGAGAGAGAGAGAGAGAGAGAGAGAGAGAGAGAGAGGAGAGAGAGAGAGAGAAAGGGAGGGAGGGGGAGAAAGAGCGGGGTAGAGAGAAGAGGGGGAGAGGGAGAGAGAGAGAGAGAGCCCACCCCACCCTACCCCTGACCGGTCCCCAGTGCGGGGGGGGGAGGGTGAGAATGGGGGGTAGAAACTGAAATAAACACTTCAATGATCAGGGACTGTCATTAAAAATGATCAATATATATGACAGGCAATGGTGTTATTTTTTCCTGCTTAATCTGCATCTTTGAGAAGGGGGAGATTGGGTGCAATGTGAGGGGCTGGGGTCCCGGAGCGGGGCCGGCGATGGGATTCATCCGCCCGGGACTGACAGCTGGAAGATGCGGCGGTGAATGTGAGGAGCCGGAGCCCGGAGCGGAGAGACTGCGGGCCGCCCTCTGGGATGCGCTCAGGGCGGGGGTTTATTAATGAGCCGCAGCGCTGAGGTGAGCGGATATTTCACCGCGCTCTTCACCTGCTCCCTGAACTTGGACTGGGTCGCCGCGTAAATAAAATGTGTTGGTGCAGCAGCTGAGATTCTTCAGCAACATCCCGACGCTGGCAAAGATCCATTGGGAATCATTCATATCATTCCCAATCCCTGTGATCTGATAATAGACGAATTCTACAACCATCGTCAGCCACAGGAGGATGAAGCTGCCGGAGATGGTGAAGAGTAAAACCACAGACCTCCTCCTGCTCTCCATCTCCGGGTCACTGCGCTTCTCCCCCTTGCTCTCACCCCTCAGCCCCTGACGGACCCGACTGGCCACTAAAATGTGCCGGACTGTCAGAGCGTTGAGCAGCAGGATCACAGCGAAAGGGAGGAACGGAGTTAAAACCGTGTCGATCCAGTCAAATGCCACCCACCCGGGGTCAGTGTAATAACTGTCCACCAGGGCACAGAACCACGGGACATTGTCGATGGTTGTCCGGGGTTCATTTGTGAAGTAGCGGGGAACGTTTTTCAGACACAGCAGAACGCCGGCTGTTGCGAGAACCGCAGCCGCAGTTTTTCCCGGTGCAATATTTAGTTTTCAGCTTCTGGCAACAAATGGCGACAAAGCGATCAAAGGTGAAAGTGACGGTGAACCAGACAGAACAGCGTGTGGCTGTAGACCTCAGTACAAGGTTAACACTGCACACAGGGTAGATGGACAGGAAACTCAATAAAAGTAATAGTATCGGATCTGATACAAAATGACCTCGGTGATCAGGGTGAGTAGATCGGCCGCTGCCATGGCCACCAGGTAGCGAGTGGTGCAGGTGGAGAGGCCGCACTTTCCCCGGGACAGGATCACAATCGCCACTAAATTCACTGCAGAAAGAGAAGGGGAGCGGACACTGGGCATTACTGAACACGGTCTCCGGGACTGAACACCGGCTCCACTTTCAGCTGGAGATCAGGAGTGTTGGAGTCGGTGCGCGGCTGCAGGTTTAACAATGTCAGAACCCGGCTCCGACTGTGCCCGACCTGCCTGCTTCAGGGGAGAGGAGATAAGGCGACGGGCGGGGTAAAGGGCGGGGAGGGAACGAGCAGCCGCCCGCTACAATAGGCGGAATGGTCCTGTCTACAGTTAACCCCGCTCACAGTCTCTGGATGGGGCCGGTTTCACAGACTTAACCGTGACCGGCCGCGTTTAACCAGGGCTCTGGGAACTCGGCATCTGATGGGGACCAGGAGGGTTCAGAGAGAAGGCAGGGACAACTTAGGATCCGGCAGCAGAGTGGCTCCGTTAATGGATTCATTCCTCAGTTCGGTAACAACACACGGCGGTAGATCCGCGGCCACTGGTCAGGAGATCGATCCAATTATTGACCAACAGGTGGAGGAATCCTACTGTGACAGACTCCACAGCGAGACGTGTCCACAGGAGCGGGTGTTCACTCTGATCAATAACTCAGACACAGTGAACTTCACAATGTAAACCCCTTCCCAGTCACACCGTCCCGGAGAGCTGCCTGTCCCGAGCACTGGACAACTCTGGGCAAGGTCCCACTGAGGCAAGAACAACATTCTAGTGGGTCCCGGCAGTGGGAGAAAGAGAGGTAGTTTAGGCTGTCTGAAAATGAGAAAAATCACAGCGTTAATCAGATATTTCATTTAGAGGATTGATATACTTCACATATTCTTGTACAACAATCATCAGTTAGGAATATTGTACACGATCAGAATCATGTCAACACCGGTTAACAGACGGAGTTATAAAACTTGAATTGTTCTGTTCACTGACCAGGGACTCCAACGGCAGCAATGATCACGTACAAGATTTTCTCCACGGCGTAATATTCCCGAAGCTTTTCCCACATGTTCTCTGCCCAGCGACGTGTCCCCGTGAACTGCCGGTAATCTCTCGAATGAAATGCCGGGGCAGAACATTCCCGGAGATTTTATACCATGTTCCGTCTCCACCGGGACAGTGAAGTTTCAACAGAATTAAAAATAGAGCTTTTGAAATGATTCACAAACAGATGACATCAGCCAAGTGAAATCCCTGCTGAGACAGGTCGTCATTTATTCAGGGAATTGATTGAGAAACTCCAAAGACTGGGAATTGTGGCGATACTGAGGGATGGAAATTGGGAGCGGCATTGTTCCAGCAATGGGAATATTGTTTCAAACTCCATCTGGTCCAACTCTCCGCCTCATGTTGTTTATCTGATTTCCTTCACTCAGCAAGGCAATCCCAAATTCAAGGGACCGTCGCAAGGCTTCTGGTGCCCAGTTTGAAGGTGGACTGGACAACCTTTGTCCACAGCGTGATGTATTAGTTCAACAGATGACCTCAGTCCAAAATGGCCCCTCCACGCTGTTTTAACACTCAATGTGATCGCGGCTTAACTGATTGTAACCTCAACCCCACACTCGCGGCGACCCCTAGTAAGCATTTAGTCCTTGCTTGCCTGGAATGGATCTGGCTTTGCCTTGGGACAACAACATTCTCTACCTTCATCACCTCTGAGGAGGAACGACCCAAAGACTCACGACACTCAGTGAACAGAACCATTGCCGCCTCAGAATTGTCTTAAAAGTAGAACAAACGGCGAATGATGCATCATCTCTCCCCTCTCTTTCTCTCTCTCCATCTTTACTGCTGTTCTCTCTCTGAACTGTTACTCTCTCCCCTACACTCTCTATTCTCCCTCTCTGTGCCGCCCGCTCTCTGCCAACCTCTCTCCCCTCCCACTCTTACTGCATGTCTCCCTCCTTCTCCCTGTATCTCTCTAATGCTTCCCTCTCCCCCTTTTGATAACCCACTCGCTCTGAACTCCCCTCTCTCCTCATTTTTCCCACTCTCCCTTTGACCGTTCACTCTCCCTCCACCTCTTCATTCGTCTTCTCCCCTATCTCTCCCTTTTATCTTTGTACGACCTATTTCTCTATCCATTTCCTCACCTCTCCATCACTTACCATCACTTCTCTTTCCAAAGCCTTTCTTGGCAAGTGCAGTTAAAACGGTTAGCCACCATGGGATGTAACAGCTGTCCCTAAACCCCCTCCCTCACGCTCGAGAAGCCCTTCCAGGTGAGACAGATGTTCACCTGCACCTCCTCTAATCTCATCTACTGCATGTGGTGTTCCAGATATGGCCGCCTTTACATCGGCGTGGTGAAATGGAGACTCGGCGACCGTATTGTCGAACACTCACCCTCGTTCTGCTAAGGCTTGCCGTATCTCCCCGTTGCAAGCCATTGTAACTCCCCCTCGGACACTGACCTTTCTGTCCTGGGCCTCCACCAGCGCCAGAGAGGTTACATTAAAACAGAAAGAACGCCGCTTCATAGTCCGCTTGGGAACCTTGCAACCTAATGGTATGAACATTAGCAAATGCCAGGTAACTAACGTGCAACTTCCCGCTTTTCCCTCGCTCTATCTCTTCCTTCACGCGGACTCGCACTTGTTAATCCCCTCCACCTCCATCTTCAACCGATATTCCCTCCTCTCTCTTTATAATTCCAACCTGCTCAATCCTTATCTCGCAACTTTTATCTTTTAACCTCTGGTCTCAACCACCTAACTATTAAAACGGTATTCACCCACTCATCATTCAACTCGCTTTGTCCTGCTGTTCCAGCCTTCTCCAGCTTCCCACCACAATCAGTCTGAAGAAGGGTCTCGAACCGAACTTCACCCATCCATGTCCTTGGCAGGCTTAGCCAGTTCGGCGTGCCCTCTACAACTCGCACCAACTTCGACAGATGCGCCATAGAAAGTATTTTATCAAGATGCATCACAGCTTGGTTTGGGAACAGCTCCATACAAGAACGCCAGAAATTGCTGCGAATTGTCCAGACCATCACACAAACCAACCTCCCATATATTGACTCAATTTATAAACCACGCTGCCTCGGCAAGGCCAGCAGCATAATCAAGGACGAGTCGCGCCCTTACCACTCCTGCTTCTCCTCTGTCCCATCAGGCAAAATGTACAGAAATGTGAAAATGCACACCTCCAGTTTCAGGGACAGCGTCTTCCCAGCTGTTATCAGGCAACGGAATCATCCCACCACAACCAGAAAGCAGTGCTGAACTACTATCTACCTCTTTGTTGATCCTCGGACTATCCTCGATCGGATTTTGCAGGCTTTACCTCGCACTGGACGTTATCCCCTTATCATGTATCTATACTCTGTAAATGGCTCGACTGTAATGAAGTATTTTGTTTCCATTGACTGGGTAGCACGCAACTAAAGCTTTTCACGGTACCTCGGTACACGTGACAATAAACTGCACTGAACTGACGTACTCAACTAGATTTCTCCAGAGGTGTAGCCTGACTCGCATTGGATATTGATTGTGTGTGACAGTGTGAGTGTGCGAGTCCGTGCAAGAGTGTGCTAGCACGTGTATGCGAGTGTGAATGTGTGAGATTGTGCACATGAGTCGGTGTGTGTGTGTGTGTATGCGTTAGTGTATGCGGTTGCAGGAATTTCAATGATTCAGTGATACCTTATTATCACGGACCCAGGTAGAGTGAAATGCTTAGTTTTGCAGACAACCCGGTAACATCATGTAGCAGACCTCACCTAGGCGGTACACAAGTGTCGCCACATTTTGACGCCGGCAAAGTTACAAACGTTGGCCGGATAGATGTATCTCCAGCCTGCCGCCGCACCGCGGGTCGCCCCTTCGTTCTTGGCGGCCTTCCTCGCTTTCCGACGGTCCACCTCGCTCTCTGCGGTTCCTCGCGGCTCCCACCTCGCTCCCGAGGCGCGGTTCTCATCGCCATCCGTGGTGGGCGAGCCGGGCCGACTGAAGGGCTTGGCCCCGCTCACCGGGAACACCCCCGGCCACGCTGCGCTGCGCTGCTCGACGCGAACATCCAAGGATACACTCAATCGCAAAATGTCCACGTGTGCTTGCGGGTCTGCGTGTGAGAGAGCGGTAGAGTTTGTAAGAGTGCCTATATTTGTGTGTGTGTGTGTGTGTGTGTCTGTGCGAGTGCGTGAGTGTGCGTGTGAGTGTGTGAGCATCAGTAAGTGTGGATGCAAGTGCGATTGAATGTATCTGTGTCTCTGAGTGGGAGAGTGCATGTGGGTTTGTGAAGGACAGTGTTTGCGTCTGTGCGTGTGTGTGGCTGTTTGTGAGAATGTGAGAGAATATGTGGGATGTGAGTTTGTCAGAGTGTTTGAACATGTAATTCTTTGATAGTGTGTGTGTGTGTGTGTGTGTGTGTGTGCGTACGTGTGTGGGAGAGTATATGATGGTGTTGTCAGAGAATGTGTTCATGTGTAAGTGTGTGCGAAAGAGTGCGTGTCTCTTCGTGCTAGTGCGTGTGAATATCTGTTAGTGTGAGTGCATGTGTACGTGTGATTGTATGTGAGAATGTGTGAGAGTATATTTGATTGTTTGTGATTGCATTTGAGAGATTGCGTGTGTCTTCGTGCACGGCTATGTGTGTGTGCGTGTTTGACTGTGTTTGAGGGTGTGAACATGTGTGTTTGTAATGATGTAATGGCATACTGTGGGTTTTAGTGACGACGTGACACGCTGTGGGGCATTACTGATGGAGTGACACACTGTGCAGTGGAACTGATGCAGTGACACAATGTATGGTAGTAATGGTGGATTATCACACTGGGTTGGTACAGATGGGGTGACACACTTTGAAGTAGTATTGATGAAGTGACACACTGCGCAGTTGTACTGATGGAGTGACACAATGTGCGGTAGTACTGATGGAGTGACACAATGCGCTGTAGTACTGATGGAGTGACACAATGCGCTGTAGTATTGACGGAGTGACACCAGTTGATGCAGTACGGGTGGATTAACATACTGTGGTTTGGTACAGATGGAGTGACACAATTTGCGGTAGTACTGATGAAGTGACACACTTTGCCGTTGTTCTGATGGAATGATACACAGTGGGGCTCTACTGATGTAGTGACACACTACGGGTAATACTCATGGAGTGGCACAATGTGTAGTACTGTTGTTATGACTAACTGCGGAGTAGTACTGACGGAGTGACACACAGTGGAATAGCACTGATTTAGTGACAAATTGTGAGGTCATTGCATCAGTACCACCACGCAGTTTGTCACTCCGTCAATACTACTTCAGTGTGCAACTACATCCCGTGGGGTAAAACCGATGGAGTGACACGCTGTGGTGCAGTACTGATGGAGTGACACACGGTGCGTATTACTGATGGTCTGACACATTGCGCGGTTGTACTGACAGAGTGAGATACTTCGGTGTAGTGCTGATTGAATGACCCCCTGGGGGTAGTGTGGACAGAATGGCGCACAGTGGGCTAGTACTGAAGTATTGACCCAATCTTTGGTGGTACTGTCGGGTTGCACATTGTGGAATGGTAAGGACTGACGGTGGGGCAGTACAGATGGAGAGTTACATTGATGGGTAATACTAAATGAATGAGTCTGTGTGGTTGTACAAAATGGAATGACAAGCTCAAGGCAGTAATGATGGAGTGCATCACTGTGGTGTAATACTGATGGAATACATATTGTAGGGTAGTACTGATGGAGTGACACGCTCCAGTGTTGTACTGATGGAGTGTAACACTGTGGAGTAGTACTGATGTAATGACGTACTGTGGAGGTGTGTTGATGGAATGACACTCTGTGGGGTAGGACTGATGTAATAACACATTTTGTTGGAGTGACACAGTAATACTGATGGATTGACACGCTGTGCGGTAGTACTGTTGCGATTACAAACTCTGGTGACATATTGATGGAATTACACACTATGGAGTCGCTGCGATGGGTTAGCACTCTGTGGGGTGTTGCGGATGGAATGACACATTTGAGATAGTCCTGATGTTTTGAAACACTTTGGGGAGTACTGATGGAAGAACATACTGCGGGGAGCATTGATGGAGTGACACGATCTAGGGTTGCACTGGAGTGACATGATGTTGGGCAGCGCTGATGGAGTGTAACACCATGGAGTTGTATTGATGCAGTGAGACACTGTGCGGTTTCACCGACGGAGCGGTAATACTTTTGTGATGACAAACTGTGGTGTAGTACTAATGCAGTGACACACTGAGCGCCAATACTGATGGATTGACACAATTTGTGGCAGCACTTATGGCGTGACACACTGGGATAGTCCTGATTGAATGATAAACATCGGGTAGTACTAATGGAGTGAGACATTGTGGAAAAATGCTAACAGAGTGAAACTGTGGGGAATTACTGTTGGGGTGACAAAGTGAGGTAGGACTGATGGAGTGACACACTGTGGGGAATACTAATGGAGTGACACTGCGAGAAAGTACTGATGGGTTGACACTGTGGGGTAGTACTGATGGAGTGACACGCTGCGTGGTATACTGATGGAGTGATAATCAATGGATTGTACTGATGGAGTGACACACGTTGGCGTAGTACTGATGCGACGATAACCCGAGTGATATTCCTGATGGTACGACGCTCTGTGCGGAGGCACTGGTGGAGTGGCACAATGTAGGGTAGTACAAATGGAGTAACAAACAATATTTTAGTACTGATGCAGTGGCACACTGTGGGTAGTGCTGGTGGAGTGACACACTTTGAGGTAGTACTGATGGAGTGACACACTATGTGGCAGTTCTGACGCAATGGTAAACTGTGGGATAGTACTGATTGAGTGACACCCTGCGGTGCAGTACCTTTGGGGAGACTGGTGGACTGTAACACTGTGGGATTGTACTGATGGAAGGACTCATTGTGTAGTGCTGATGGAGTGACACACCATTGGATGGTACTGATAGAGTGACACCCTGTGTGGTAGTACTAATGGAATGATACACAACTTGGTACTGATGTTGAAAAACACTGTGGGTGTGTATTGATGGAATGGTATATAGTGCGGTAGTACCAATGAAGTGACACGCTCTGGGTTTGTACTGATGGAGAGACATAGTGTGTTCTAGTAATGATCGTCTAACACACCGTAGGCTTGTATTGATGGAGTGATCACCTGTGGGGTAGTATTGATGGAGTGACACAATGTGGGCAGTACAGATGGAGCAATACACTTTGGGGTTGTACTAGTAAAGGGACAAACTGTGGGCAGGTACTGATGGAGTAAAACATTTTGGTGTATTACTGCTAGAGTGACCCAGTGTGCGGTAGTACTGATGGAGGAACAAACGATATGGTAGTACTGATGTCGTGGCACACTGTCGGATAGTATTAATGGTGTGAAACTAAATGGGGCAGTACTGATGTAATGACACATTATAGTGTAGTTCTGATGGAGTGACACATTGAGGGGGAAACTGATCGAATGGCGCACTGTGGGATAATACTGATGTAATGACTATCCATTTGCTAGTACTGATGCAATGGCATTCTATGGGATTGTACCGAATGAATGACACGTTGTGATGCAGTAATGATGAAGTAACCGACGATGTGGTAGTACTGATGGAGTGACACGCTGAGCACATGGTATTGGAGGTAGGGTACTGACATGGATAGAAAGTTGGTTGACAGACAGAAAGCAAAGAGTGTGGGTAAATGGGTCCCTTTCAGAATGGCAGGCAGTGACTAGTGGTGTACCGCAAGGCTCGGTGTTGGGACCGCAGCTATTTACCATTTACATCAATGACTTGGATGAAGTGATTAAAAGTACCAATAGCAAATTTGCCGATGATACAAAGCTAGGTGGCAGTGTGAACTGTGAACAAGATGCTATGCGGTTGCAGGGTGACTTGGACAGGTTGTGTGAGTGGGCGGATGCATGGCAGATGCAGTTTAATGTAGATAAGTGTGAGGTTATCCACTTTGGTGGTAAGAATAGTAAGGCAGATTATTATCTGAATGGTGTCAAGTTAGGAAAAGAGGACGTACAACGTGATCTGGGTGTCTTAGTGCATCAGTCACTGAAAGGATGTATGCAGGTACAGCAGGCAGTGAAGAAAGCCAATGGAATGTTGGCCTTCATAACAAGAGGAGTTGAGTATAGGAGCAAAGAGGTCCTTCTGCAATTGTACAGGGCCCTAGTGAGACCGCACCTGGAGTACTGTGTGCAGTTTTGGTCTCCAAATTTGAGGAAGGATATTCTTGCTATTGAGGGCGTGCAGCGTAGGTTAATTCCCGGAATGGCGGGACTGTCATATGTTGAAAGACTGG
This sequence comes from Rhinoraja longicauda, assembly GCF_053455715.1. Lineage (NCBI taxonomy): Eukaryota > Metazoa > Chordata > Chondrichthyes > Rajiformes > Arhynchobatidae > Rhinoraja > Rhinoraja longicauda. Next base: position 20,142 of record NW_027602701.1, on the reverse strand, counting down.
AGCGACTAGGTTTGTATACACTGGAATTTAGAATGATGAGAGGGGATCTTATCGAAACGTATAAAATAATTAAGGGGTTGGACGCGTTAGAGGCAGGAAACATGTTCCCAATGTTGGGGGAGTCCAGAACCAGGGGCCACAGATCAAGAATAAGGGGTAGGCCATTTAGAACAGAGATGAGGAAAAACTTTTTTAGTCAGAGAGTTGTGAATCTGTGGAATTCTCTGCCTCAGAGGGCAGTGGAGGCCAATTCTCTGAATACATTCAAGAGAGAGCTAGGTAGAGCTCTTAAGGATAGCGGAGTCAGGGGGTATGGGGAGAAAGCTGGAACGGGGTACTGATTGAGAATGATCAGCCATGATCACTTTGAATGGCGGTGCTGGATCGAAGGGCCGAATGGCCTACTCCTGCACCTATTGTCTATTGTCTATAATACTTATGGATTAGCATCCTGTGGGGGAGTAGTGAAGGACTGGTATATTTTGGGGTAGTACTGATATAGTGACACATTCGATGGTATTACTGAAGGGGTGAAAAACTGTGTGTAGAACTGATGAAATTGCATACTTAAGGTGGTACTGACAGAGTGAAACACCGTCGGGCAGAGATGATGGACTGACATACTGTGGGGTTGTACTGATGAGAGTGACACGCTCTTGGGTACGACTAATGGAGTAACATGTAGTACTGATGGAGTGACAGACTGTGAAGTAGTATTGACGGAGTAACCTAACGTAGGGTAGTGTTGAAGTAATGGCACATTCTGGGGTAGTTCTGTTGGGGTGACACACTGTGCGGTAGTACTGTTGTTGTGACATAATGTGGGATGGAATTGATGGAGTGATACTGTGCGGTAGTACTGATGGAGTGACGCACTGTAGGGTAGTACTGGTGTAATGGTATACTGTTCGATAGTACTGATGGAGTGACGAACTGTGGGGTAGTACTGGTGTAATGGTATACTGTTGGATAGTACTGATGGAGTGACGCACTGTGGAGTAGTACTGGTATAACGGTATACTGTGGGATAGTGCTGATGGAGTGACGCACTGTAGGGTAGTACTGGTGTAATGGTATACTGTGGGATAGTACTGATGGAGTGACGCACTGTGGGGTAGTACTGGTGTAACGGTATACTGTGGGATAGTACTGCTGGAGTGATATCGGAGAGACCAAGCGCAAGCTCGACGATCGTTTCGCTGAACGTCTCCACCCAGTCGTACCTGATCTCCCGGTTGCTCAGCACTTTAACTCACCCCCGCTCCCCCATTCCCAATCTGAACTTTCTGTCCTGGGCATCCTCCGTTGTCAGAGTGAGGCCCAGCGCAAATTGGAGGAACAGCACCTCATACTTCGCTTGGGCAGCAAACATACCAGCGATATGAACATTGACTTATCTAACTTCAATTAGCCATTGCTTCCCCTCTCTCTCCATCCCTCCTCCTTCCCAGTTCTCCCACCAGTCTCACTGTCTCCAACAACATTCTATCACTTTCCCGTCGACCTCTCCGACATCAGTCTAAAGGGTCTCGACCCGAAACTTCACCCATTCTTTCTCTCCAGAGATGATGCCTGTCTCGTTGAGTTACACCAGCATTTTGTGCCTACCTTCGATTTAAACCAGCATCTGCATTTCTTTCCTACACGAAGTACAAGGCACGGCAGGACTTTCGGCTAATAATAGCTGTGCCGAACATGGGACGACCAACCTTACCTGCCTGCTCACAATGCATATCCCTTCATTACCTGAAAATCTGAACTTGTCTTAAATGTCACTATTGTATCTGCCTCCAACACCAGTGGAGTGGGTGGTAAGATTTTAGGACCCGTTATACAGGATGATGTGACAGAGTATTTATAAGTGCACGATGAAATAGGCATAAGTTGGCATGGCTTTGTGAATGGAAGGTCGTGTTTGATAAATTTGCTGGAATTATTTGAAGAAATAAATAGCAAGACATCCAAAGGAGAGACAGTAGATGTTGTTAACTTTGATTTTCAGAAAACCTTTGACCAGGTGTCACAAGATGGCTGCTTAGGAAGATGAGAGCCAACGGTGACAAAGGGCAAACATCAGCATGGATAACTGGCTGGCTGGATGGCAGAAGACAAAGAGTGGCAATAAAGAGGGATTTTTTTCTCGTTGGCTAACAGTAACTAGTGAAGATCTTCAAGGATCGGTGTTTGCCCGCTACTCCACGTTTTATATTATGATTTGGACGAGGGGATTGAAGGCTTTGTGGCCAGGTTTTCAGATGTTACGAAAAAAGGTGGAAGGGCAGGTAGTTTAGAGAAAGCATGGACTCCGCAGAAGGACTTGGACATGTTGGGGGAATGGGTAGAGAAGTGGCAGATGGAATATAGTGTAGCAAAGTGCGGAGTACTGCATTTTGGTAGTAGGAATAATGGCGTAGACTATTGTCTAAGTGGGGAAATAATCCATCAATCTGAAGTTCAAAGGGACTTGGGAGTGCTGGTTATCGTGTCGTATCTCCGTTCGTGCTATGGCCTAACAACGTGGAGTCGGCGGCCTCCAGCTGGGATCGACCTTGAAGAATCCGGTGGCAGGGCCTGGACTTGCCATTTCGGAGGCTTCGGCCGTGGGCCCTGCTGACCGCAACATCTGGAGTTCGCAGGTCCCTGGCTGGCGGCCGGCTTTCGGGAGCTCCAGCCGTAGCAGCTTCGACCGCCCCGAAGCACGAGGTTTGACCGACCCGCTCGCAGGGCCCTCATCGCCCTGCGTGGCCTGGCTGCGGCACTTCCCATCACCCGGTGGGGGCTTAGGACCTTCATCGGCCTGCTTGGCTCGGCCCTGGGACTTTCCATCGCCCGGTGGGGGTTCAAAAGTCGAGAGCCTCGGTCGCCTAGTGGCACCATGGGAGAAGAATGAGGAGGAGATAAGACTTTTATTTGCCTTCCATCACAGTGAGTGTGCCTGGAGCAATCACTGTGATGGCTGTTTGTGTTAAAATTGTAATTGTGTGTCTTGTGTTCTTTATTGTCTACTGCCGGACTCATGTGAGAGGACGCTGGCGCTATTTGTTCGACGCTGCTCCGTCAGGACAAATCTTTTGTTTGTTTGTTTGTTTTTATGTCCTGACTGTTTTGTAAAGCATCTTTGAGCAATTGGAAACGCGCTATAAAAAATAAATGTTTATTATTATTATTATTATTATTATTATTATTATTATTATTATTATTCCCAATTTTTTTATCTGCAAGTTGAATCGGTGAGAATGATCAGCCATGATCACATGGAATGGTGGTGCTCGAAGGGCCGAATTGCCTACTCCTGCACCTATTGTCTATTGTCTATTGTCTAATGGAAGCAAACTCATTGTTTGCATTCATTTCAAGAGGACTTGTACACAGAAACACGGATGTAATGTTGACGGGAAGGCCGCATTTGGAATATTGTGAGCAATTCTGGGCACCATATCAGAGGAAAGGTGTGCTGGCTCTGGAGAGGGTCCAGAGGAGGTTTACAAGAATGATCCCAGCAATAAGTTAACCTCTGGCGAGCGTTTGGTCGACTCCCGGATTGCACTCGGAGTTTAGAAGTATGAGGGTGGACCTCATTGAAACATACAAATATGTGAATGGTTTAGATCCAGTGGATGTGGAAAGTATGTTTCCACTTGTGGGAGCGTCTCGGACAAGAGATCATTTCCTCAGAATTAATCTACGTTCTCTTTTGAAGATGTTCAGAAATTTAATTAGTCAGAAGGTGATGAATTTGTGGAATTATTTGCCACAACAGGCTGTGTACGTCACGTCACTGGATATTTAAAGGCGTAGACAGAAAGATTCTGGATTCATACAGGTATCAGAAGTTATGGGGAGATGGTAGGAGAATGGGGGTTGGAGGGAAAAAGCTTGGCGGATAAGACGATCGGCCGAATGGTCTAATTCTACTCCTATTCCTTATCACCCAATGCCCACCTGCGGTATTGCGTTCGATGCACACACTGCCCCTTGCTTTCCCCGCACACCTCGTTTAAACTTCATCCCTTTCACCATAAAGGGGTGGCCTTCAATACTTGATATTTCCATCTTGACAAGAATGTTCTGACTGTTTACCATATATTTGCCTCTCATAATTTGCTATCGATCTATCAGGTTACTGCCCGAACTCCGATGAATCAGTCCAACGTCTGGTTGTTCATACGCCCCAGGCGATGTTCTTGTAAACGCGTTGAACACGATTTCCGAAGCGCCCATATCCTTCGTGTACGAGAGCGAACATAACTGTACACAAAGCTGCAAAAGCGGCCGAAGTAAAGTTCTCTAAAGTTGAATATTGACATCTGACTCATATTCAATGACTCGGTGCCTGCCTGCCACCCGCGCCAACCTGAAGGGCCCAAACACTTGTCTTACACTCAGCCCATAACAGATATTGATTAACCCCATACATACATACATACTTATACGGAACAGGGATAAAGAATAAACAGGTGTCGTGCGTGTGTGTGCGCGCGTTATAAACAAGTGCTGTCTGTGAAAAAATCTTTATTGGTGTACGGTTCCTCCTGACATCCACCCATCCACGCACCCACCCACCGATCGATCAATCAATCAATCTTTGATTAATTCTTATTATTAATAATATTAATTATTATTACTATAGTATTATTATTGTATTTACTACCCCCGGCACGTAGCGGAACCTCCAGGGCAGGGAGGAGACTATCCGGCATTTGGAAGTGCTTCCGGGAAGTGTGTCTGATGTGTGTGGGTCTGTGTGTGTGTGTGTCTGTGTGTGTGTCTGTGTGTGGGTGTGTGTTTGGGTCTGTGTTTGGGTTTGTGTTTGGGTTTGTGTTTGGATTTGTGTTTGGGTTTGTGTTTGGGTTTGTGTTTGGATTTATGTTTGGGTCTGTGTTTGGGTTTGTGTTTGGGTTTGTGTTTGGATTTATGTTTGGGTCTGTGTTTGGGTTTGTGTTTGGGTTTGTGTCTGGTGTCTGGTGTGGGCGTTATAAACAAGTGCCGCGTGCTGTCTGTGGAAAGATCTTTATTGGTGTACGGTTGCTGTAATGTTAAATGCAGTGATGGCCTTGCATTAATGCAATATTACACCACGCTGGGATGTGAAATGCATTAAAAAAATCATTGCAATAATCATGCAAAACCTCTCAAATGTTAAATGCAATTGATGCATCGCATTAGGATAACTTTGCAGGCTGCTGCAATGTTAAATGCAGTGATGGCCTTGCATTAAAGTCACCTAGCTACCCCCAATGGATGTAATATGCATTAAATTAATTGCAATAATTTTGCAAAACCTCTCAAATGTTAAATGCAACAAATGCATCGCATTAGGATGACTTTTCAGGCTGCTGCAATGTTAAATGCAGTGATCGCCTTGCATTAAAGAAATATTGCAACACCCTGCGATGTGAAATGCAATAATAATCCTGCAAAACCTCTCAAATGTTAAATGCGACTAATGCATCGTATTAGGATAACTTTGCAGGCTGCTGCATTGTTAAATGCAGCGCTGGCGTTGCATTAAAGCAATATTGCAACCCCCTGGGATGTTAAATGCAATAAAATTAATTGCAATAATTTTGCAAAACCTCTCAAATGTTAAATGCAATTAATGCAACGCATTAGAACAACTTTGCAGGCTCCTGCAATGTTAAATGCAGCGCAGGCCTTGCATTAAAGCAAAATTGCAGCTGTTCTGGGGTATTAAACGCATTAAAATCATTGTAATAATCATGCAAAATCTCTCAAATGTTCAATGCAACTAATGCATCGTATTATGATAACATTGCAGACTGCTGCAAAGTTAAATGCAGTGATGGCCTTGCATTAAAGAAATATTGCAGCCTCCTGGGATGTTTAATGCAATAAAATTAATTGCAATAATCATACAAAACCACTCAAATGTTAAATGCAACTGATGCAACGCATTAAAATCTTTATTGGTGTACGGTTCCCTCCTGACATCCATCCACCCACCCACCGATCGATCAATCAATCAATCAATCTTTGATTAATTCTTATTATTATTAATAATATTAATTATTATTACTATAGTATTATTATTGTATTTACTACCCCCGGCACGTAGCTGAACCTCCAGGGCAGGGAGGAGACTATCCGGCATTTGGAAGTGCTTCCGGGAAGTGTGTCTGATGTGTGTGGGTCTGTGTATGTCTGTGTGTGTGTGGGTGTGTGTGTGGGTGTGTGTTTGGGTCTGTGTTTGAGTCTGTGTTTGGGTCTGTGTTTGTGTTTGTGTTTGTGTTTGGGTTTGTGTTTGGGTCTCCCCCCCTCTCCCCCCCCCTCTCTCTCTCCCCAGCTCGATCTCTCCCCCCCCCCTCTCTCTCCCCAGCTCTATCTCTCTCTCTCTCCCCCTCTCTCTCTCTCTCTCTCTCTCCCCTCTCTCTCTTCCCTCCCTCCCTCTCTCTCTCTCTCTCTCTCTCTCTGTGTGTGTGCTTGTGTTACAGTTCTTGGCATTGTAATAAAAAGCAGACGTCAACCTAATTGTGTGCGTGTGTGTGTGTGTGTGTGTGTGTGTGTGTGTGTGTGTGAGCTGACTGACTTACCCCAGTCTAGTAGACACTCCGACACTCCAGCAGTTGTGACCAAACTTGCGATGGCCGTCTTTTATCTGCCTGCCTGCCTGCCTGCCACCCGCGCCAACCTGAAGGGCCCAAACACTTGTCTTACACTCAGCCCATAACAGATATTGATTAACCCCGTACATACATACATACTGATACGGAACAGGGATAAAGAATAAACAGGTGTCGTACGTGTGTGTGCACGCGTTATAAACAAGTGCTGTCTGTGAAAAAATCGAGCTATAATTTATAAATTTATCAATAAGCTACGAGCTTTAAATTATAAACAGGCATGTTGGCCGGTGTGGGCATGTGGGACTAGTGTAGATGGGGCATGTTGGTCGGTGTGGGCGGGTGGGACTAGTGTAGATGGGGCATGTTGGTCAGTGTGGGCAGGTGGGACTAGTGTAGATGGGGCATGTTGGACGGTGTGGGCAGGTGGGACAAGTGTAGATGGGGCATGTTGGTCGGTGTGGGCGGGTGGGACTGGTGTAGATGGGGCATGATGGTCTGTGTGGGCGGGTGGGACTAGTGTAGATGGGGCATGTTGGTCAGTGTGGGCAGGTGGGACTAGTGTAGATGGGGCATGTTGGACGGTGTGGGCAGGTGGGACTAGTTTAGATGGGGCATGTTGGTCAGTGTGGGACTAGTGTAGATGGGGCATGTTGGTCAGTGTGGGCAGGTGGGACTAGTGTAGATGGGGCATGTTGGTCAGTGTGGGCAGGTGGGACTAATGTAGATGGGGCATGTTGGTCAGTGTGGGCAGGTGGGACTTGTGTACATGGGGCATGTTGGATGGTGTGGGCGGGTGGGACTAGTGTAGATGGGGCATGTTGGTCGGTGTGGGCGGGTGGGACTAATGTAGATGGGGCATGTTGGACGGTGTGGGCGGGTGGGACCAGTGTAGATGGGGCATGTTGGTCGGTGTGGGCAGGTGGGACTAGTGTAGATGGGGCATGTTGGTCGGTGTGGGACTAGCGTAGATGGGGCATATTGGTCGGTGTGGGCAGGTGGGACTAGTGTAGATGGGGCATGTTGGACGGTGTGCGCAGGTGGGACAAGTGTAGATGGGGCATGTTGGTCGGTGTGGGCGGGTGGGACTGGTGTAGATGGGGCATGATGGTCTGTGTGGGCGGGTGGGACTAGTGTAGATGGGGCATGTTGGTCAGTGTGGGCAGGTGGGACTAGTGTAGATGGGGCATGTTGGACGGTGTGGGCAGGTGGGACTAGTGTAGATGGTGCATGTTGGTCAGTGTGGGACTAGTGTAGATGGGGCATGTTGGTCAGTGTGGGCAGGTGGGACTAGTGTAGATGGGGCATGTTGGTCAGTGTGGGCAGGTGGGACTAGTGTAGATGGGGCATGTTGGTCAGCGTGGGCAGGTGGGACTTGTGTAGATGGGGCATGTTGGATGGTGTGGGCGGGTGGGACTAGTGTAGATGGGGCATGTTGGTCGGTGTGGGCGGGTGGGACTTATGTAGATGGGGCATGTTGGACGGTGTGGGCGGGTGGGACCAGTGTAGATGGGGCATGATGGACGGTGTGGGACTAGTGTAGATGGGGCATGTTGGTCGGTGTGGGCAGGTGGGACTAGTGTTGATGGGGCATGTTGGACGGTGTGGGCGGGTGGGACAAGTGTAGATGGGGCATGATGGTCAGTGTGGGCGGGTGGGACTAGTGTAGATGGGGCATGTTGGTCAGTGTGGGCGGGTGGGACTAGTGTAGATGGGGCATGTTGGTCGGTGTGGGCAGGTGGGACTAGTGTAGATGGGGCATGTTGGATGGTGTGGGCGGGTGGGACTAGTGTAGATGGGGCATGATGGCTATCCACCTCTTGCTATTAAAAGATATTTTATAAATTAAAGCTCATAGTTTTTTGTTTGGGAGAGAGAGGGAGGGAGGGAGGGAGGGAGAGAGGGAGGGATGGAGTGACAGAGGGAGGGAGGGAGAGAGGAGGGGAAGAGAGAGGAGGGGGAGAGAGAGGAGGGGGAGAGAGAGGAGGGGAGAGAGAGGAGTGGGAGAGAGGGGGGAGAGAGAGAGAGGAGGGGAAAGAGAAGGGGGAGAGCTATTTAATCTTGTTATTAAAAAGATATTTTATACCTCAAAATGCTACGAGCTTTAATTTATAAAATATCTTTTAATAGCAAGAGGTGGAGACTGGGTGTGGACAATGTCGCCCGTCGGGCGGGCTGCTAATTGATAATTGGTGGGATCGCTGAGCCTTGGGGAAGTTGTGGGCTTATGAAGGGCCACATGTGCTCACTGTTTCTTTCAACAAAATGGCCGCCACATGTGCTCACTGTTTCTTTGTGTCAATGTTTGTCCTTGCTTGCTAGCTCCCCTTCCCTCTCTCTCTCGTCCTCCTCTCTCTCACAATAGGTGCAGGAGGAGGCCATTCGGCCCTTCGAGCCTGTACGCACCGCCATTCAATGTGATCGCGGCTGATCGTTCTCAATCAGTACGCACTCTCTGTGTGAAAAAAAATAGTCCTCATCTCGGTCCTAAAAGACTTCCCCTTTATCCTTAAACTGTGACCCCTGGTTCTGGACTTCCCCAACATCGGGAACAATCTTCCCGCATCTCGCCTGTCCGACCCCTTAAGAATTTTGTACGTTTCTCCCCTCAATCTTCTAAATTCCAGCGAGTACAAGCCGAGTCTATCCAGTCTATCTTCATATGAAAGTCCTGCCATCCCAGGAATCAATCTGGTGAACCTTCTCTGTACTCCCTCTATGGCAAGAATGTCTTTCCTCAGGTTAGGAGACCAAAACTGTACGCAATACTCCAGTTGCGGTCTCACCAGGGCCCTGTACGACTGCAGAAGGACCCCTTTGCTCCTAAACTCAAACTAGGAGACCAAAACGGTACGCAATACTCCAGGTGCGGTCTCACCAATGCCCTGTGCAACTGCAGCAGAACCTCCCTGCTCCTATACTCAAATCCCCTCCCTATGAATGCCAACATACCATTGGCTTTCTCCACTGCCCGCTGCACCTGCATGCCTACTTTCAATGACTGGTGCACCACGACACCCAGGTCTCGTTGCATCTCCCCTTCTCCTAATCGGCCACCATTCAGATAATAGTCTGCTTTCCCGTTCTTGCCACCAAAGTGGACAACCACACATTTATCCAGAAGTGCTTTGAAAGGCTGGCCCTCTCACACATCAAATCCAGCATCACTGACTCACTGGACTTGTGTCAATGTGCAAACACATCCACAGAGGACGCCATCTCTCTGGCTCTTTGCACTGTCCTGACTCACCTGGAGAGACAGGGCACGTACGCGAGGATGCTACTCATTGACTCTAGCTCTGCCTTCAAACACGCTCATCCCCCACCAAGCTCGTCACCAAATTCCACCAGCTAGGCCTCGGCTCGCCGTTATCATGATAGGAGTAGAATTGGGCCATTCGGCCCATCAGGTCTACTCTGCCATTCAATCATGGCTGACCGATCTCTCTCTCCCAACCCTATTCTCCTGCCTTCTCCCCATAACCTCTGACACCTGTACTAATTCAGAATCTATCTATCTCTGCCTTACAAATATCCACCGACTTGCCCTCCACAGCCTTCTGTGGCAAAGAATCCCACAGCTTCACCACCGTCTGACTAAAGAAATCTCTCCTCATCTCCTTCCTAAAGGACTCTCTGTCCTTTAATTCTGAGGCTATGACTAGTCCTAGACTCTCCCACCAGTGGAAACATCCTCTCCACATCCACTCTATTCAAGCCTTTCACTATTCTGTATGTTTCAATAGACAATAGGTGCAGGAGGAGGCCATTCGGCCCTTCGAGCCTGTACGCACCGCCATTCAATGTGATCATGGCTGATCATTCTCAATCAGTACCCCGTTCCTGCCTTCTCCCCATACCCCCTGACTCCGCTATCCTTAAGAGCTCTATCTAGCTCTCTCTTGAATGTATTCAGAGAATTGGCCTCCACTGCCCTCTGAGGCAGAGAATCCCACAGATTCAAACTCTCTTTTTATGTATTTTTTTAATAAATTTTATTTAAGTTTTAACAGAACTCATACAAGTTACATTTCATAGTAAGCAATAATAACTACATTATACAATACAATACAATATATCTTTATTGTCATTGTACCCAGGGGTACAACGAGATTGGGAATGCGCCTCCCATACGATGCAATAATTTAGGTAATTTCGACAGCAGCAACCCAACGAAACAAAACAGTTGTAACAGTTTTGGACAGGGTAAAGTGCAAGTTGATCGATGCGTTGTGGCCATCCGGCTCAGCAGGACCGGTTCATAGCAGCTATGGCCCTGGGGATGAAGCTGTTCCTGAGTCTGGAGGTGCGGGCATAGAAGGCCTTGTATCGTCTGCCCGATGGAAGGAGTTCGAACAGACTGTTGCAGGGGTGTGAAGAGTCTTTGTGGATGCTGGTGGCTTTTCTGAGGCATCGTGTGTTGTAGATGCCCTCCAAGTCTGGTAGCTGTGTTACGATGGTCCTCTGAGCTCTATGGACTACCCGCTGTAGAGCTTTCCTTTCTGCCTCCGTGCAGCTGAGGTACCACACAGGGATGCCATGCGTTAGGATGCTCTCTATGGTGCAGCGGTAGAAGGTCGTCAGCAGCTGTTGGGGTAGACCAGACTTTTTCGGTGTTCGATTATACATGTATTGTTCTGTATTATCTCCCCTCCCAACCCCCCAGTTAAAAAGAAGGAAAAAGAAAAAGAAAAAGAGAATGAAAGAAACCTGGAGTCCAGAATGAGACACTTCCGGGTAATTTCTTATTAAATTTTTATTAAAGGTATCAAAACAATCCTGAATTTAAATATTTCCAATTCTTAATCCTAGCTTTAAAATGAATGGATTCCACACCTTCAAGAAGAAGTCATATCCATTTCTCAGATTATACGTAGCTTTTTCTAATGGGATACAACTACACATTTCTACATACCATCTTTCAAATCTTATTTCATTTTGATCTTTCCAAGTGGTTTTAAATTGTTTAATTTTTTTCTGGGGTTAAATATAGTTGATGTAAAAAATTATATTGTACTAAACTATATCTCACATTAATAGTATTTTTCATACTATCTGAACACAGTCTTTCCCAACTTGGTTCATCAATCATATCATATCATCATATATATACAGCCGGAAACAGGCCTTTTTCGGCCCTCCAAGTCCGTGCCGCCCAGCGATCCCCGTACATTAACACTATCCTACACCCACTAGGGACAATTTTTACAATTTTTACATTTACCCAGCCAATTAACCTACATACCTGTGCATCATAATGATAATATTAAGATCTGTTTCCCATCTTTGTCTTGATTTTTGAATTCCTATCTTTGGACTAGATTTTTGTAATAATTTATACATTGATGATATAATTTTTTTTATTCCCTTGCCCTGAATCAAGGATTCAATTCCTTTAATCTGAAATAGAGACATTGAATTACCTAACTTTTCCCTTAAAAAAGATTGTAATTGATAATAGAAAAAAATACTATTCCCTGGAATTTGATATTTATTTCTCAATTGAGAAAATGTCAAAAAGTTATTTCCTTCATAGCAATCTCCTATATGTTTAATACCCTTCTGTTCCCAGACTTGTAGTATTTGATTATTCCAAGCAAACGGCAATAATCCATTTTTTACTAATGGAGTTTTAGCTGTTAAAACAAATCTTTTATCATTAACTTTAACTGTTTTCAACAATGTATTAATTAAATGTTTTAGCAAAGGTGACTCTTTATCCTTAACTAATAGCTTTGCTTTCCATTTATATATAAATTCTTCTGGACATAACTCTTTTATTTTATCCATTTCAATTTTAACCCATGCTGTTTTTCCACCCTCTTGATAAAAGGATGAAATAAAACTCATTTGTGCTGCCAGATAATAATTTTTAAAATTTGGTAAATGCAGTCCACCTAATTCAAATTTCCATGTTAATTTTTCCATAGACACTCTTGGCATTTTACCTTTCCAAAGAAAATTCCTCACAATTTTGTTCAATTCTTGAAAAAAATTATTTGGCAAAGGTATAGGCAGTGTTTGGAATAAATACTGTATCCTCGGAAAAATATTCATCTTAATACAGTTCACTCTCCCTAGCAATGTAATTGGAAGATTCATCCATTTCTTCAGGTCCTCATCTATTTTTTTAATTAATGGTTTATAATTAAATTTATACAAATTATTTAACTTATTATCTACTTTAACTCCTAAGTACTTAATGCCTTCTTTTTGCCATTTAAACTGACTTTCTCTTTTACATTGGTCATAATTGCCTTCAAAAAGAGGCATTATTTCAGTTTTATCTTTATTAATTTTATATCCTGATATTTTCCCGTATTCTTCCAATCTGAAATATAATTTTCTTAAGGATTCCAATGGTCTAGTAAGACAAATTAAGACATCATCTGCAAATAAAGTAATTTTGTGATCTTCCTGATTAACTTTAAATCCTTTAATGTCTGAATCTGATCTCATTAGTTCTGCCAGAGGTTCAATAGCCAGATTCAAACTCTCTGTCCCAGATTTAAAACTAGCCACATTCCCTGTCCTCAGGTATCTTTGCAAACAACTCGTCTGTCTGTCTGCGCTGGCTTTTGCAGTACACATTCTCGGAGGTGTGAATGTAAAACAAGGGCCGAAGCTGCCTTCATGTCTGGTTACTCCAATGTGATAATCGCTTCTATTGTGTAGCCCTAAGCTCTGGAATAAAGTGGAGATTTTTTTTAAATATATAGTTTTGGAGAGTTTGAGAAAGGAAGGGAGGGAGGGAGGGAGGGAGGGAGGGAGGGAGGGAGGGAGGCAGGGAGGGAGGGAGGGAGGGAGGGAGGGAGGGAGAGAGAGAGTGGGAGGGAGGGAGAGAGAGGGGGAGAGAGAGAGAGATTCACCCACGTACAAACAAACTCAAAAAGCTACGAGCTTTAATTTATAGAAACAGAAACATAGAAAATAGGTGCAGGAGTAGGCCATTCGGCCCTTCGAGCCTGTACGCACCGCCATTCAATATGATCATGGCTGATCATCCAGCTTAGTAGCCTGTACCTGCCTTCTCTCCAGACCCCCTGATCTCTTTAGCCACAAGGGCCACATCTAACTCCCCCTTAAATATAGCCAATGAACTGGCCTCAACTACCTTCTGTGGCAGAGAGTTCCACTGGCAGAGAATTCCAGTGGAATTTATCAAATAAAATAAATTTATCAAAAAGCTACGAGCTTTAATTTATAAATTTATCAAAAAGCTACGAGCTTTAATTATTAAATTTATCAAAAAGCTACGAGCTTTAAATTTATCAATTTATCAAAAAGCTACTAGCTTTAATTTATAAAGTTATCGAAAAGCTACGAGCTTTAATTTATAAATTTATCAAAAAGCTACGAGCTTTAATTTTTAAATTTATCAAAAAGCTACGAGCTTTCATTGACAAAATATCTTTTAATAGCAAGAGGTGGAGAGAGAGGAGGGGGAGAGAGAGAGGGAAGGGGAGAGAGAGAGGAGAGAGAGAGAGAGATTCACACACACACAAACAAACTCAAAAAGCTACGAGCTTTAATTTATAAATTTACCAAAAAGCTGCGAGCTTTAATTTTTAAATTTATCAAAAAGCTACGAGCTTTAATTTATAAATTTATCAAAAAACTGCGAGCTTTAAATTATAAACAGGCATGTTGGCCGGTGTGGGCAGGTGGGACTAGTGTAGATGGGGCATGTTGGTCAGTGTGGGCGGGTGGGACTAGTGTAGATGGGGCATGTTGGTCTGTGTGGGCGGGTGGGACTAGTGTAGATGGGGCATGTTGGCTGGTGTGGGCAGGTGGGACTAGTGTAGATGGGGCATGTTGGTCGGTGTGGGCAAGTGGGACTAGTGTAGAAGGGGCATGTTGGTCGGTGTGGGTGGGTGGCACTAGTGCAGATGGGGCATGTTGGTCGGTGTGGGCAGGTGGGACTAGTGTAGATGGGGCATGTTGGTCGGTGTGGGCGGGTGGGACTAGTGTAGATGGGGCATGTTGGTCTGTGGGCAGGTAGGACTAGTGTAGATGGGGCATGTTGGTCGGTGTGGGCAGGTGGGACTAGTGTAGATGGGACATGTTAGTCGGTGTGGGCAGGTGGGACTAGTGTAGATGGGGCATGTTGGTCTGTGTGGGCAGGTGGGACTAGTGTAGATGGGGCATGTTGGCCGGTGTGGGCAGGTGGGACTAGTGTAGATGGGGCATGTTGGTCGTTGTGGGACTAGTGTAGATGGGGCATGTTGGGACTAGTGTAGATGGGGCATGTTGGCCGGTGTGGGCAGGTGGGACTAGTGTAGATGGGGCATGTTGGTCGGTGTGGGCAGGTGGGACTAGTGTAGATGGGGCATGTTGGCCGGTGTGGGCAGGTGGGACTAGTGTAGATGGGTCATGTTGGTCTGTGTGGGCGGGTGGGACTAGTGTAGATGGGGCATGATGGCTGGTGTGGGCAGGTGGGACTAGTGTAGATGGGGCACGTTGGGCGGTGTGGGCAGGTGGGACTAGTGTAGATGGGGCATGTTGGCCGGTGTGGGCAGGTGGGACTTGTGTAGATGGGGCATGTTGGTCAGTGTGGGCGGGTGGGACTAGTGTAGATGGGGCATGTTGGTCGGTGTGGGCAGGTGGGACTAGTATAGATGGGGCATGTTGGCCGGTGTGGGCAGGTGGGACTAGTGTAGATGGGTCATGTTGGTCTGTGTGGGCGGGTGGGACTAGTGTAGATGGGGCATGATGGCTGGTGTGGGCAGGTGGGACTAGTGTAGATGGGGCACGTTGGGCGGTGTGGGCAGGTGGGACTAGTGTAGATGGGGCAAGTTGGTCGGTGTGGGCAGGTGGGACTAGTGTAGATGGGGCATGTTGGCCGGTGTGGGCATGTGGGACTAGTGTAGATGGGGCATGTTGGTCGGTGTGGGCAGGTGGGACTAGTGTAGATGGGGCATGTTGGTCGGTGTGGGCAGGTGGGACTAGTGTAGATGGGGCATGTTGGTCGGTGTGGGCAGGTGGGACTAGTGTAGATGGGGCACGTTGGGCGGTGTGGGCGGGTGGGACTAGTGTAGATGGGGCATGTTGGTCGGTGTGGGCGGGTGGGACTAGTGTAGATGGGGCATGTTGGTCGGTGTGGGCAGGTGGGACTAGTGTAGATGGGGCATGTTGGTCTGTGTGGGCAGGTGGGACTAGTGTAGATGGGGCATGTTGGCCGGTGTGGGCAGGTGGGACTAGTGTAGATGGGGCATGTTGGCCGGTGTGGGCAGGTGGGACTAGTGTAGATGGGTCATGTTGGTCTGTGTGGGCGGGTGGGACTAGTGTAGATGGGCATGATGGCTGGTGTGGGCAGGTGGGACTAGTTAGATGGGCATGTTGGTCTGTGTGGGCGGTGTGGACTAGTGTAGATGGGGCATGTTGGCCGGTGTGGCAGTGGCAGGTGGAGATGTGATGTGTGAATGGGTGGAATGTGGTAGGATGGGGCAGGTGGGACTAGTGTAGATGGGGCATGGTGTTCGGTGTGGGCAGGTGGGACTAGTGTAGATGGGGCATGTCGATCGGTGTGGGCAGGTGGGACTAGTGTAGATGGGGCATGTTGGTCGGTGTGGGCAGGTGGGACTAGTGTAGATGGGGCATGTTGGTCTGTGTGGGCAGGTGGGACTAGTGTAGATGGGGCATGTTGGCCGGTGTGGGAAGGTGGGACTAGTGTAGATGGGGCATGTTGGCCGGTGTGGGCAGGTGGGACTTGTGTAGATGGGGCATGTTGGGCGGTGTGGGCAGGTGGGACTAGTGTAGATGGGGCATGTTGGGCGGTGTGGGCAGGTGGGACTAGTGTAGATGGGGCATGTTAGAAACATAGAAAATAAGTGCAGGAGTAGGCCATTCGGCCCTTCGAGCCTGCACCGCCATTCAATATGATCATGGCTGATCATCCAGCTCAGTATCCCGTACCTGCCTTCTCTCCATACCCCCTGATCCCTTTAGCAAAAAGGGCCTCATCTAACTCTTAAATATAGCCAATGAACTGGCCTCAACTACCTTCTGTGGCAGAGAATTCCACAGACTCACCACTGTCTGTGTGAAGAAATGTTTTCTCATCTCGGTCCTAAAAGACTTCCCCCTTATCCTTAAGCTGTGACCCCTGGTTCTGGACTCCCCCAACATCGGGAACAATCTTCCCGCATCTAGCCTCTCCAACCCCTTCAGAATTTTATATGTTTCTATAAGATCCCCCCTCAGTCTTCTAAATTCCAGCGAGTATAAGCCCAGTCTATCCAGTCTTTCCTCATATGAAAGTCCCACCATCCCAGGGATCAATCTGGTGAACCTTCTCTGTACTCCCTCTAAGGCAAGAAAGTCTTTCCTCAGGTTAGGAGACCAAAATTGCACACAATACTCCAGGTGCGGTCTCACCAAAACCTTGTACAACTGCAGCAGAACCTCCCTGCTCCTATACTCAAATCCTCTTGCTATGAATGCCAACATACCATTCGCTTTCTTCACTGCCTGCTGCACCTGCATGCTTGCTTTCAATGACTGGTGCACCATGACACCCAGGTCACGTTGCATCTCCCCTTCTCCCAATCGGTCACCATTCAGGTAATACTCTGCTTTCCTGTTCTTGCCGCCAAAATGGATAAGATCACATTTATCCACATTATATTGCATCTGCCATGCATTTGCCCACTCGCCTAATCTATCCAAGTCACTCTACAGCCTCCTAGCATCCTCCTAGCACATGTTGGTCTGTGTGGGCGGGTGGGACTAGTGTAGATGGGGCATGTTGGCCGGTCGTGGGCAGGTGGGACTAGTGTAGATGGGGCATGTTTGACGGTGTGGGCAGGTGGGACTAGTGTAGATGGGGCATGTTGGTCCGTGTGGGCAGGTGGGACTAGTGTAGATGGGCATGTTGGTCAGTGTGGGCGGGTGGGACTAGTGTAGATGGGGCATGTTGGTCGGTGTGGGCAGGTGGGACTAGTGTAGAGATGGGGCATGTTGGTCAGTGTGGACAGGTGGGATTAGTGTAGATGGGGCATGTTGGTCTGTGTGGGCAGGTGGGACTAGTGTAGATGGGGCTATGGACGGTGTGGGCGGGTGGGACTAGTGTAGATGGGCATGTTGGTCTGTGTGGGCAGGTGGACTAGTGTAGATGGGGCATGGAAAGGACGTGTGGGCAGGTGGAACTAGTGTAGATGGGCATGTGGTCAGTGTGGGCAGTGTGGACTAGTGTAGATGGGGCATGATGGACGGTGGCGGGTGGAACTAGTGTAGATGGGGCATGTTGGGTCAGTGTGGGCGGTGGGACTAGTGTAGATGGGGCATGATGCTATCCACCTCTTGCTATTAAAAGATATTTTATAAATTAAAGCTCATAGTTTTTATGTTTGGGGGAGAGGAGGGGAGGGAAGAGAGAGAGGGAGGATGGAATGAGGAGAGGGAGAGAGGAGGGGAGAGAGAGAGAGGAGGGGAGAGAGAGGAGGGGAGAGAGAGGAAGGGAAAGAGAAAGGGGAGAGCTATTTAATCTTGTTATTAAAAAGATATTTTATACCTCAAAAAGCTACGAGCTTTAATTTATAAAATATCTTTTAATAGCAAGAGGTGGAGACTGGGTGTGGACAATGTCGCCCGTCGGGCGGGCTGCTAATTGATAATTGGTGGGATCGCTGAGCCTTGGGGAAGTTGTGGGCTTATGAAGGGCCACATGTGCTCACTGTTTATTTCAACAAAATGGCCGCCACATGTGCTCAGTTTTTTTCACGAAATGGCCGCCACATTTGCTCGCTGTTTCTTTGTGTCAATGTTTGTCCTTGATTGCTAGCTCCCCTTCCCTCTCTCTCTCCCCCTCCTCTCTCTCACAATAGGTGCAGGAGGAGGCCATTCGGCCTCTTCGGCCCTTCGAGCCTGTACGCACCGCCATTCAATGTGATCGCAGCTGATCGTTCTCAATCAGTACCCCGTTCCTGCCTTCTCCCCATATCCCCTGATTCCGCTATCCTTAAGAGCTCTATCTAACTCTTTCTCTTGAATGCATCTGGAGAATTGGCCTCCACTGCCTTCTGAGGCAGAGAGTTCCACAGATTCACAACTCTCTGACTGGAAAAGTTTTTCCCCATCTCCGTTCTAAATGGCCTACCCCTTATCTTAAACTGTGTGGCCCCTTGTTTTGGACTCCCCCAACATTGGGAACATGTTTCCTGCCTCTAACGTGTCCAACCCCTTAATAATCTTATACGTTTATACAGTGTATACAAGCCTATTTGCTCCAGTCTTTCAACATACGACAGTCCCGCCATTCCGGGAATTAACCTGGTGAACCTACGCTGCACGCCCTCAATAGCAGGAATATCCTTCCTCAAATTTGGGGACCAAAACTGCACAGAGTACTCCAGGTGCGGTCTCACTAGGGCCCTGTACAACTGCAGAAGGACATCTTTGCTCCTATACTCAACTCCTATGCTCAACTCAACTCATTTGTGCTGCAGATAATAATTTTTAAAATTTGGTAATTGCAGTCCACCTAATTCAAATTTCCATGTTAATTTTTCCAGAGACACTCTTGGCATTTTACCTTTCCAAAGAAAATTCCTCACAATTTTGTTCAATTCTTGAAAAAAATTATTTGGCAAAGGTATAGGCAGTGTTTGGAATAAATAATGTATCCTCGGAAAAATATTCATCTTAATACAGTTCACTCTCCCTAGCAATGTAATTGGAAGATTCATCCATTTCTTCAGGTCCTCATCTATTTTTTTTATTAGTGGTTTATAATTTAATTTATACAAATTATTTAACTTATTATCTACTTTAACTCCTAAGTACTTAATGCCTTCTTTTTGCCATTTAAACTGACTTTCTCTTTTACATTGGTTATAATTGCCTTCAAAAAGAGGCATTATTTCAGTTTTATCTTTATTAATTTTATATCCTGATACTTTCCCGTATTCTTCCAGTCCGAAATATAATTTTCTTAAGGATTCCAATGGTCTAGTAAGACAAATTAAGACATCATCTGCAAATAAAGTAATTTTGTGATCTTCCTGATTAACTTTAAATCCTTTAATGTCTGAATCTGATTTTATTAGTTCTGCCAGAGGTTCAATAGCCAGATTCAAACTCTCTGTCACAGATTTAAAACTAGCTACATTCCCTGTCCTCAGGTATCTTTGCAAACAACTCGTCTGTCTGTCTGCGCTGGCTTTTCAAGAGATTCAAGCTTCAAGATTCAAGATAGCTTTATTTGTCATCCAATATTGGACGAAATTCAGTCACCCACAGTCCAACAATAAAAGCATTAAATAAGCATTAAAATTACACAACCCCAAAAAACCCCCAAAACACAGTCCAACAATAAAAGCATTAAATAGGCATTCAAATTACCCAACCCCAAAACACAGTCCAACAATAAAAGCATTAAATAGGCATTCAAATTACCCAACCCCAAAAACCCCCCAAAACACAGTCCAACAATAAAAGCATTAAATAGGCATTCAAATTACCCAACCCCAAAAACCCCCAAAACACAGTCCAACAATAAAAGCATTAAATAGGCATTCAAAATTACCCAACCCCAAAAACACACAAAACACAGTCCAACAAT
>NW_027602700.1:17500-30000 GCF_053455715.1 Rhinoraja longicauda | reverse complement strand
CAGGGCAGGGAGGAGACTATCCGGCATTTGGAAGTGCTTCCGGGAAGTGTGTCTGATGTGCGTGGGTCTGTGTGTGTCTGTGTGTGTGTCTGTGTGTGTGTCAGTGTGTGGGTGTGTGTTTGGGTCTCTGTTTGAGTCTGTGTTTGGGTTTGTGTTTGGGTTTGTGTTTGGGTTTGCGTTTGGGTTTGGGTCTGTGTTTGGGTTTGTGTTTGGGTTTGTGTTTGGGTCTGTGTTTGGGTTTGTGTTTGGGTTTGTGTTTGGGTCTGTGTTTGGGTGTGTTTGAGTCTGGGTTTGGGTCTGTGTTTGGGTCTGTGTTTGGGTTTGTGTTTGAGTTTGTGTTTGGGTTTGGGTTTGTGTTTGGGTCTGTTGCAATAATCATGCAAAACCGCTCAAATGTTAAATGCAATTGATGCATCGCATTAGGATAAC
Source organism: Rhinoraja longicauda (assembly GCF_053455715.1). Taxonomy (NCBI): domain Eukaryota; kingdom Metazoa; phylum Chordata; class Chondrichthyes; order Rajiformes; family Arhynchobatidae; genus Rhinoraja; species Rhinoraja longicauda. The sequence continues at coordinate 29,571 of NW_027602700.1, read as the reverse complement.
TTTGCAGGCTGCTGCAATGTTAAATGCAGTGATGGCCTTGCATTAAAGTCACCTAGCTACCCCCAATGGATGTTATATGCTTTAAATTAATTGCAATAATTTTGCAAAACCTCTCAAATGTTAAATGCAACAAATGCATCGCATTAGGATGACTTTTCAGGCTGCTGCAATGTTAAATGCAGTGATCGCCTTGCATTAAAGAAATATTGCAACACCCTGCGATGTGAAATGCAATAATAATCCTGCAAAACCTCTCAAATGTTAAATGCGACTAATGCATCGTATTAGGATAACTTTGCAGGCTGCTGCATTGTTAAAGGCAGCGCTGGCGTTGCATTAAAGCAATATTGCAACCCCCTGGGATGTTAAATGCAATAAAATTAATTGCAATAATTTTGCAAAACCTCTCAAATGTTAACTGCAATTAATGCAACACATTAGAACAACTTTGCAGGCTCCTGCAATGTTAAATGCAGCGCAGGCCTTGCATTAAAGCAAAATTGCAGCTGTTCTGGGGTATTAAACGCATTAAAATCATTGTAATAATCATGCAAAATCTCTCAAATGTTCAATGCAACAAATGCATCGTATTATGATAACATTGCAGACTGCTGCAAAGTTAAATGCAGTGATGGCCTTGCATTAAAGAAATATTGCAGCCTCCTGGGATGTTTAATGCAATAAAATTAATTGCAATAATCATGCAAAACCACTCAAATGTTAAATGCAACTGATGCAACGCATTAAAATCTTTATTGGTGTACGGTTCCTCCTGACATCCATCCACCCACCCACCGATCGATCAATCAATCTTTGATTAATTCTTATTATTATTAATAATATTAATTATTATTACTATAGTATTATTATTGTTTTTACTATCCCCGGCACGTAGCGGAACCTCCAGGGCAGGGAGGAGACTATCCGGCATTTGGAAGTGCTTCCGGGAAGTGTGTCTGATGTGTGTGGGTCTGTGTGTGTCTGTGTGTGTGTCTGTGTGTGTGTGTCTGTGTGTGGGTGTGTGTTTGGGTCTGTGTTTGAGTCTGTGTTTGGGTCTGTGTTTGGGTTTGTGTTTAGGTTTGTGTTTGGGTTTGTGTTTGGGTTTGGGTCTGTGTGTGGGTTTGTGTTTGGGTTTGTGTTTGGGTTTGTGTTTTGGTTTGTGTTTGAGTCTGTGTTTGGGTCTGTGTTTGGGTCTGTGTTTGGGTTTGTGTTTGGATTTGGTTTGTGTTTGGGTCTGTTGCAATTATCATGCAAAACCACTCAAATGTTAAATGCAATTGATGCATCGCATTAGGATAACTTTGCAGGCTGCTGCAATGTTAAATGCAGTGATGGCCTTGCATTAAAGTCACCTAGCTACCCCCAATGGATGTTATATGCTTTAAATTAATTGCAATAATTTTGCAAAACCTCTCAAATGTTAAATGCAACAAATGCATCGCATTAGGATGACTTTTCAGGCTGCTGCAATCTTAAATGCAGTGATCGCCTTGCATTAAAGAAATATTGCAGCACCCTGCGATGTGAAATGCAATAATAATCCTGCAAAACCTCTCAAATGTTAAATGCGACAAATGTATCGTATTAGGATAACTTTGCAGGCTGCTGCATTGTTAAATGCAGCGCTGTCATTGCATTAAAGCAATATTGCAACCCCTGGGATGTTAAATGCAATAAAATTAATTGCAATAATTTTGCAAAACCTCTGAAATGTTAAATGCAACAAATGCATCGCATTAGGATGAGTTTTCAGGCTGCTGCAAAGTTAAATGGAGTGATCGCCTTGCATTAAAGAAATATTGCAACACCCTGCGATGTGAAATGCAATAATAATCCTGCAAAACCTCTCAAATGTTAAATGCGACAAATGTATCGTATTAGGATAACTTTGCAGGCTGCTGCATTGTTAAATGCAGCGCTGGCGTTGCATTAAAGCAATATTGCAACCCCTGGGATGTTAAATGCAATAAATTTAATTGCAATAATTTTGCAAAACCTCTGAAATGTTAAATGCAATTAATGCAACGCATTAGAACAACTTTGCAGGCTCCTGCAATGTTAAATGCAGTGCAGGCCTTGCATTAAAGAAAAATTGCAGCTGATCTGGGGTATTAAACGCAGTAAAATCATTGTAATAATCATGCAAAATCTCTCAAATGTTCAATGCAACTAATGCATCGTATTATGATAACATTGCAGACTGCTGCAAAGTTAAATGCAGTGATGGCCTTGCATTAAAGAAATATTGCAGCCTCCTGGGACGTTTAATGCAATAAAATTAATTGCAATAATCATGCAAAACCACTCAAATGTTAAATGCAACTGATGCAACGCATTAAAATCTTTATTGGTGTACGGTTCCTCCTGACATCCATCCACCCACCCACCCATCGATCAATCAATCTTTGATTAATTCTTCTTATTATTAATAATATGAATTATTATTACTATAGTATTATTATTGTATTTACTACGCCCGGCATGTTAAATGCAATAAAATTAATTGAAATAATTTTGCAAAACCTCTCAAATGTTAAATGCAACAAATGCATCGCATTAGGATGACTTTTCAGGCTGCTGCAATGTTAAATGCAGTGTTCGCCTTGCATTAAAGAAATATTGCAACACCCTGCGATGTGAAATGCAATAATAATCCTGCAAAACCTCTCAAATGTTAAATGCGACTAATGCATCGTATTAGGATAACTTTGCAGGCTGCTGCATTGTAAAATGCAGCGCTGGCGTTGCATTAAAGCAATATTGCAACCCCCTGGGATGTTAAATGCAATAAAATTAATTGCAATAATTTTGCAAAACCTCTCAAATGTTAAATGCAATTAATGCAACGCATTAGAACAACTTTGCAGGCTCCTGCAATGTTAAATGCAGCGCAGGCCTTGCATTAAAGCAAATTGCAGCTGTTCTGGGGTATTAAACGCATTAAAATCATTGTAATAATCATGCAAAATCTCTCAAATGTTCAATGCAACTAATGCATCGTATTATGATAACATTGCAGACTGCTGCAAAGTTAAATGCAGTGATGGCCTTGCATTAAAGAAATATTGCAGCCTCCTGGGATGTTTAATGCAATAAAATTAATTGCAATAATCATGCAAAACCACTCAAATGTTAAATGCAACTGATGCAACGCATTAAAATCTTTATTGGTGTACAGTTCCCTCCTGACATCCATCCACCCACCCACCGATCGATCAATCAATCAATCTTTGATTAATTCTTATTATTATTAATAATATTAATTATTATTACTATAGTATTATTATTGTATTTACTACCCCCAGGCACGTAGCTGAACCTCCAGGGCAGGGAGGAGACTATCCGGCATTTGGAAGTGCTTCCGGGAAGTGTGTCTGATGTGTGTGGGTCTGTGTGTGTGTCTGTGTGTGTGTCTGTGTGTGGGTGTGTGTTTGGGTCTGTGTTTGAGTCTGTGTTTGGGTCTGTGTTTGGGTCTGTGTTTGGGTTTGTGTTTGGGTTTGTGTTTGGATTTATGTTTGGGTCTGTGTTTGGGTTTGTGTTTGGGTTTGTGTCTGGTGTCTGGTGTGGGCGTTATAAACAAGTGCCGCGTGCTGTCTGTGGAAAGATCTTTATTGGTGTACGGTTGCTGTAATGTTAAATGCAGTGATGGCCTTGCATTAATGCAATATTACACCACCCTGGGATGTGAAATGCATTAAAAAATCAATGCAATAATCATGGAAAACCTCTCAAATGTTAAATGCAATTGATGCATCGCATTAGGATAACTTTGCAGGCTGCTGCAATGTTAAATGCAGTGATGGCCTTGCATTAAAGTCACCTAGCTACCCCCAATGGATGTAATATGCATTAAATTAATTGCAATAATTTTGCAAAACCTCTCAAATGTTAAATGCAACAAATGCATCGCATTAGGATGACTTTTCAAGGCTGCTGCAATGTTAAATGCAGTGATCGCCTTGCATTAAAGAAATATTGCAACACCCTGCGATGTGAAATGCAATAATAATCCAGCAAAACCTCTCAAATGTTAAATGCGACTAATGCATCGTATTAGGATAACTTTGCAGGCTGCTGCATTGTTAAATGCAGTGCTGGCGTTGCATTAAAGCAATATTGCAACCCCCTGGGATGTTAAATGCAATAAAATTAATTGCAATAATTTTGCAAAACCTCTCAAATGTTAAATGCAATTAATGCAACGCATTAGAACAACTCTGCAGGCTCCTGCAATGTTAAATGCAGCGCAGGCCTTGCATTAAAGCAAAATTGCAGCTGTTCTGGAGTATTAAACGCATTAAAATCATTGTAATAATCATGCAAAATCTCTCAAATGTTCAATGCAACTAATGCATCGTATTATGATAACATTGCAGACTGCTGCAAAGTTAAATGCAGTGATGGCCTTGCATTAAAGAAATATTGCAGCCTCCTGGGATGTTTAATGCAATAAAATTAATTGCAATAATCATGCAAAACCACTCAAATGTTAAATGCAACTGATGCAACGCATTAAAATCTTTATTGGTGTACGGTTCCCTCCTGACATCCATCCACCCACCCACCGATCCATCAATCAATCAATCTTTGATTAATTCTTATTATTATTAATAATATTAATTATTATTACTATAGTATTATTATTGTATTTACTACCCCCGGCACGTAGCTGAACCTCCAGGGCAGGGAGGAGACTATCCGGCATTTGGAAGTGCTTCCGGGAAGTGTGTCTGATGTGTGTGGGTCTGTGTGTGTGTCTGTGTGTGTGTCTGTGTGTGGGTGTGTGTTTGGGTCTGTGTTTGAGTCTGTGTTTGGGTCTGTGTTTGGGTCTGTGCTTGGGTTTGTGTTTGGGTTTGTGTTTGGATTTATGTTTGGGTCTGTGTTTGGGTTTGTGTTTGGGTTTGTGTCTGGTGTCTGGTGTGGGCGTTATAAACAAGTGCCGCGTGCTGTCTGTGGAAAGATCTTTATTGGTGTACGGTTGCTGTAATGTTAAATGCAGTGATGGCCTTGCATTAATGCAATATTACACCACCCTGGGATGTGAAATGCATTAAAAAACCATTGCAATAATCATGCAAAACCTCTCAAATGTTAAATGCAATTGATGCATCGCATTAGGATAACTTTGCAGGCTGCTGCAATGTTAAATGCAGTGATGGCCTTGCATTAAAGTCACCTAGCTACCCCCAATGGATGTAATATGCATTAAATTAATTGCAATAATTTTGCAAAACCTCTCAAATGTTAAATGCAACAAATGCATCGCATTAGGATGACTTTTCAGGCTGCTGCAATGTTAAATGCAGTGATCGCCTTGCATTAAAGAAATATTGCAACACCCTGCGATGTGAAATGCAATAATAATCCTGCAAAACCTCTCAAATGTTAAATGCGACTAATGCATCGTATTAGGATAACTTTGCAGGCTGCTGCATTGTTAAATGCAGCGCTGGCGTTGCATTGAAGCAATATTGCAACCCCTGGGATGTTAAATGCAATAAAATTAATTGCAATAATTTTGCAAAACCTCTCAAATGTTAAATGCAATTAATGCAACGCATTGGAACAACTCTGCAGGCTCCTGCAATGTTAAATGCAGCGCAGGCCTTACATTAAAGCAAAATTGCAGCTGTTCTGGGGTATTAAACGCATTAAAATCATTGTAATAATCATGCAAAATCTCTCAAATGTTCAATGCAACTAATGCATCGTATTATGATAACATTGCAGACTGCTGCAAAGTTAAATGCAGTGATGGCCTTGCATTAAAGAAATATTGCAGCCTCCTGGGATGTTTAATGCAATAAAATTAATTGCAATAATCATGCAAAACCACTCAAATGTTAAATGCAACTGATGCAACGCATTAAAATCTTTATTGGTGTACGGTTCCCTCCTGACATCCATCCACCCACCCACCGATCGATCAATCAATCAATCTTTGATTAATTCTTATTATTATTAATAATATTAATTATTATTACTATAGTATTATTATTGTATTTACTACCCCCGGCACGTAGCTGAACCTCCAGGGCAGGGAGGAGACTATCCGGCATTTGGAAGTGCTTCCGGGAAGTGTGTCTGATGTGTGTGGGTCTGTGTGTGTGTCTGTGTGTGTGTCTGTGTGTGGGTGTGTGTTTGGGTCTGTGTTTGAGTCTGTGTTTGGGTCTGTGTTTGGGTCTGTGTTTGGGTTTGTGTTTGGGTTTGTGTTTGGATTTATGTTTGGGTCTGTGTTTGGGTTTGTGTTTGGGTTTGTGTCTGGTGTCTGGTGTGGGCGTTATAAACAAGTGCCGCGTGCTGTCTGTGGAAAGATCTTTATTGGTGTACGGTTGCTGTAATGTTAAATGCAGTGATGGCCTTGCATTAATGCAATATTACACCACCCTGGGATGTGAAATGCATTAAAAAACCATTGCAATAATCATGCAAAACCTCTCAAATGTTAAATGCAATTGATGCATCGCATTAGGATAACTTTGCAGGCTGCTGCAATGTTAAATGCAGTGATGGCCTTGCATTAAAGTCACCTAGCTACCCCCAATGGATGTAATATGCATTAAATTAATTGCAATAATTTTGCAAAACCTCTCAAATGTTAAATGCAACAAATGCATCGCATTAGGATGACTTTTCAGGCTGCTGCAATGTTAAATGCAGTGATCGCCTTGCATTAAAGAAATATTGCAACACCCTGCGATGTGAAATGCAATAATAATCCTGCAAAACCTCTCAAATGTTAAATGCGACTAATGCATCGTATTAGGATAACTTTGCAGGCTGCTGCATTGTTAAATGCAGCGCTGGCATTGCATTAAAGCAATATTGCAACCCCCTGGGATGTTAAATGCAATAAAATTAATTGCAATAATTTTGCAAAACCTCTCAAATGTTAAATGCAATTAATGCAACGCATTAGAACAACTCTGCAGGCTCATGCAATGTTAAATGCAGCGCAGGCCTTGCATTAAAGCAAAATTGCAGCTGTTCTGGGGTATTAAACGCATTAAAATCATTGTAATAATCATGCAAAATCTCTCAAATGTTCAATGCAACTAATGCATCGTATTATGATAACATTGCAGACTGCTGCAAAGTTAAATGCAGTGATGGCCTTGCATTAAAGAAATATTGCAGCCTCCTGGGATGTTTAATGCAATAAAATTAATTGCAATAATCATGCAAAACCACTCAAATGTTAAATGCAACTGATGCAACGCATTAAAATCTTTATTGGTGTACGTTTCCCTCCTGACATCCATCCACACACCCACCGATCGATCAATCAATCAATCTTTGATTAATTCTTATTATTATTAATAATATTAATCATTATTACTATAGTATTATTATTGTATTTACTACCCCCGGCACGTAGCGGAACCTCCAGGGCAGGGAGGAGACTATCCGGCATGTGGAAGTGCTTCCGGGAAGTGTGTCTGATGTGTGTGGGTCTGTGTGTGTGGGTGTGTGTGTGGGTGTGTGTGTGGGTGTGTGTGTGGGTGTGTGTGTGGGTCTGTGTTTGGGTTTGTGTTTGGGTTTGTGTTTGGGTTTGTGTTTGGGTTTGTGTAAGGGTTTGTGTTTGGGTTTGTGTTTGGGTTTGTGTTTGGGTCTGTGTTTGTGTTTGTGTTTGGGTCTCCCCCCTCTCCCCCCCCTCTCTCTCTCTCCCCGAGCTCTCTCTCTCTCTCTCTCTCCCCCAGCTCTATCTCTCCCCCACCTCTCTCCCTCCCCCAGCTCTATCTCTCTCTCTCTCTCTCTCCCCCTCTCTCTCTCTCTCTCTCTCCCCTCTCTCTCTTCCCTCCCTCCCTCCCTCCCTCCCTCCCTCCCTCCCTCCCTCCCTCCCTCCCTCCCTCCCTCTCCCTCTCTCTCTCTCTCTCTCTCTCTCTATGTGTGTGTGTGCTTGTGTTACAGTTCTTGGCATTGTAATAAAAAACAGACGTCACCCTAATTGTGTGCGTGTGTGCGTGTGTGTGTGTGTGTGTGTGTGTGTGTGTGAGCTGACTGACTTACCCCAGTCTAGTAGACACTCCGACACTCCAGCAGTTGTGACCAAACTTGCGATGGCCGTCTTTTATCTGCCTGCCTGCCTGCCTGCCACCCGCGCCAACCTGAAGGGCCCAAACACTTGTCTTACACTCAGCCCATAACAGATATTGATTAACCCCGTACATACATACATACTTATACGGAACAGGGATAAAGAATAAACAGGTGTCATGCATGTGTGTGCGCGCGTTATAAACAAGTGCTGTCTGTGAAAAAATCGAGCTATAATTTATAAATTTATCAATAAGCTACTAGCTTTAAATTATAAACAGGCATGTTGGCCGGTGTGGGCATGTGGGACTACTGTAGATGGGGGCATGTTGGTCGGTGTGGGTGGGTGGGACTAGTGTAGATGGGGCATGTTGGTCAGTGTGGGCAGGTGGGACTAGTGTAGATGGGGCATGTTGGACGGTGTGGGGCAGGTGGGACAAGTGTAGATGGGGCATGTTGGTCGGTGTGGGCGGGTGGGACTAGTGTAGATGGGGCATGATGGTCTGTGTGGGCGGGTGGGACTAGTGTAGATGGGGCATGTTGGTCAGTGTGGGCAGGTGGGACTAGTGTAGATGGGGCATGTTGGACGGTGTGGGCAGGTGGGACTAGTGTAGATGGGGCATGTTGGTCAGTGTGGGACTAGTGTAGATGGGGCATGTTGGTCAGTGTGGGCAGGTGGGACTAGTGTAGATGGGGCATGTTGGTCTGTGTGGGCAGGTGGGACTAGTGTAGATGGGGCATGTTGGTCAGTGTGGGGCAGGTGGGACTTGTGTAGATGGGGCATGTTGGATGGTGTGGGCGGGTGGGACTAGTGTAGATGGGGCATGTTGGTCGGTGTGGGCGGGTGGGACTAGTGTAGGTGGGGCATGTTGGACGGTGTGGGCGGGTGGGACCAGTGTAGATGGGGCATGTTGGTCGGTGTGGGCAGGTGGGACTAGTGTAGATGGGGCATGTTGGTCGGTGTGGGACTAGCGTAGATGGGGCATGTTGGTCGGTGTGGGCGGGTGGGACTAGTGTAGATGGGGCATGTTGGACGGTGTGGGCGGGTGGGACTAGTGTAGATGGGGCTTGATGGCTATCCACCTCTTGCTATTAAAAGATATTTTATAAATTAAAGCTCATAGTTTTTTGTTTGGGAGAGAGAGGGAGGGAGGGAGGGAGGGAGGGAGAGAGGGAGGGATGGAGTGACAGAGGGAGGGAGGGAGAGAGGAGGGGAAGAGAGAGGAGGGGGAGAGAGAGGAGGGGGAGAGAGAGGAGGGGAGAGAGAGGAGGGGGAGAGAGGGGGGGAGAGAGAGAGGAGGGGAAAGAGAAGGGGGAGAGCTATTTAATCTTGTTATTAAAAAGATATTTTATACCTCAAAAAGCTACGAGCTTTAATTTATAAAATATCTTTTAATAGCAAGAGGTGGAGACTGGGTGTGGACAATGTCGCCCGTCGGGCGGGCTGAGCCTTGGGGAAGTTGTGGGCTTATGAAGGGCCACATGTGCTCACTGTTTCTTTCAACAAAATGGCCGCCACATGTGCTCGCTGTTTCTTTGTGTCAATGTTTGTCCTTGCTTGCTGGCTCCCCTTCCCTCTCTCTCTCCCCCCTCCTCTCTCTCACAATAGGTACAGGAGGAGGCCATTCGGCCCTTCGAGCCTGTACGCACCGCCATTCAATGTGATCGCGGCTGATCGTTCTCAATCAGTACCCACTCTCTGTGTGAAAAAAAAGTTCTCATCTCAGTCCTAAAAGACTTCCCCTTTATCCTTAAACTGTGACCCCTGGTTCTGGACTTCCCCAACATCGGGAACAATCTTCCCGCATCTAGCCTGTCCGACCCCTTAAGAATTTTGTACGTTTCTCCCCTCAATCTTCTAAATTCCAGCGAGTACAAGCCGAGTCTATCCACTCTATCTTCATATGAAAGTCCTGCCATCCCAGGAATCAATCTGGTGAACCTTCTCTGTACTCCCTCCATGGCAAGAATGTCTTTCCTCAGATTAGGAGACCAAAACTGTACGCAATACTCCAGGTGCGGTCTCACCAGGGCCCTGTACGACTGCAGAAGGACCCCTTTGCTCCTAAACTCAAACTAGGAGACCAAAACGGTACGCAATACTCCAGGTGCGGTCTCACCAATGCCCTGTGCAACTGCAGCAGAACCTCCCTGCTCCTGTACTCAAATCCCCTCCCTATGAATGCCAACATACCATTGGCTTTCTCCACTGCCCGCTGCACCTGCATGCCTACTTTCAATGACTGGTGCACCACGACACCCAGGTCTCGTTGCGTCTCCCCTTCTCCTAATCGGCCACCATTCAGATAATAGTCTGCTTTCCCGTTCTTGCCACCAAAGTGGACAACCTCACATTTATCCAGAAGTGCTTTGAAAGGCTGGCCCTCTCACACATCAAATCCAGCATCACTGACTCACTGGACTCGCGTCAATGTGCAAACACATCCACAGAGGACGCCATCTCTCTGGCTCTTCGCACTGTCCTGACTCACCTGGAGAGACAGGGCACGTACGCGAGGATGCTACTCATTGACTCTAGCTCTGCCTTCAAACACGCTCATCCCCCACCAAGCTCGTCACCAAACTCCACCAGCTAGGCCTTGGCTCGCCGTTGTCATGATTAGGAGTAGAATTGGGCCATTCGGCCCATCAGGTCTACTCTGCCATTCAATCATGGCTGACCTATCTCTCTCTCCCAACCCCATTCTCCTGCCTTCTCCCCATAACCTCTGACACCTGTACTAATTCAGAATCTAGCTATCTCTGCCTTACAAATATCCACCGACTTGCCCTCCACAGCCTTCTGTGGCAAAGAATCCCACAGATTCACCACCCTCTGACTAAAGAAATCTCTCCTCATCTCCTTCCTAAAGGACTCTCTGTCCTTTAATTCTGAGGCTATGACTAGTCCTAGACTCTCCCACCAGTGGAAACATCCTCTCCACATCCACTCTATCCAAGCCTTTCACTATTCTGTATGTTTCAATAGACTATAGGTGCAGGAGGAGGCCATTTGGCCCTTCGAGCCTGTACGCACCGCCATTCTATGTGATCATGGCTGATCATTCTCAATCAGTACCCCGTTCCTGCCTTCTCCCCATACCCCCTGACTCCGCTATCCTTAAGAGTTCTATCTAGCTCTCTCTTGAATGTATTCAGAGAATTGGCCTCCACTGCCCTCTGAGGCAGAGAATCCCACAGATTCAAACTCTTTTTTAAAAAAAATTAAAAAAAAAAATTATTTAAGTTTTAACAGAACTCATACATGTTACATTTCATAGTAAGCAATAATAACTACATTATACAATACAATACAATACAATATATCTTTATTGTCATTGTACCCAGGGGTACAACGAGATTGGGAATGCGCCTCCCATACGATGCAATAATTTAGGTAATTTAGACAGCAGCAACCCAACGAAACAAAACAGTTGTAACAGTTTTGGACAGGGTAAAGTGCAAGTTGATCTATGCGTTGTGGCCATCCGGCTCAGCAGGACCGGTTCATAGCAGCTATGGCCCTGGGGATGAAGCTGTTCCTGAGTCTGGAGGTGCGGGCGTAGAAGGCCTTGTATCATCTGCCCGATGGAAGGAGTTCGAACAGACTGTTGCAGGGGTGTGAAGAGTCTTTGTGGATGCTGGTGGCTTTTCTGAGGCATCGTGTGTTGTAGATGCCCTCCAAGTCTGGTAGCTGTGTTACGATGGTCCTCTGAGCTTTATGGACTACCCGCTGTAGAGCTTTCCTTTCTGCCTCCGTGCAGCTGAGGTACCACACAGGGATGCCATGCGTTAGGATGCTCTCTATGGTGCAGCGGTAGAAGGTCGTCAGCAGCTTTTGGGGTAGACCAGACTTCTTCAGTGTTCGATTATACATGTATTGTTCTGTATTATCTCCCCTCCCACCCCCCCCCTTCTTCCCCCCACCCCCCCAGTTAAAAAGAAGGAAAAAGAAAAAGAAAAAGAAAGAGAGAAAGAAAGAAACCTGGAGTCCAGAATGAGACACTTCCGGGTAATTTCTTATTAAATTCTTA
>NW_027602700.1:0-12500 GCF_053455715.1 Rhinoraja longicauda | reverse complement strand
GCGGGGCCGGCGATGGATCATCCGCCCGGGACTGACAGCTGGAAGATGCGGCGGTGAAATGTGAGAGCCGGAGCCCCGGAGCGGAGAGACTGCGGCCGCCCTCTGGGATGCGCTCAGGGCGCGGGTTTATTAATGAGCCGCAGCGCTGAGGTGAGCGGATATTTCACCGCGCTCTTCACCTGCTCCCTGAACTTGGACTGGGTCGCCGCGTAAATAAATGTGTTGGTGCAGCAGCTGAGATTCTCAGCAAATACCCGACGAAGTTTAAGATATATTGGGAATCATTCCGATCATCTCCAATCCCTGTGATCTGATAATAGACGAATTCTACAACCAGCGTCATCCACAGGAGGATGAAGCTGCCGGAGATGGTGAAGAGTAAAACCACAGACCTCCTCCTGCTCTCCATCTCCGGGTCACTGCGCTTCTCCCCCTTGCTCTCACCCCTCAGCCCCTGACGGACCCGACTGGCCACTAAAATGTGCCGGACTGTCAGAGCGTTGAGCAGCAGGATCACAGCGAAAGGGAGGAACGGAGTTAAAACCGTGTCGATCCAGTCAAATGCCACCCACCCGGGGTCAGTGTAATAACTGTCCACCGTGCCACAGCCCCACGGGACATTGTCGATGATTATCCAGGGTTCCCTTGTGAAGTAGCGGGGAACGTTTTTCAGACACAGCAGAACGCCGGCTGTTGCGAGAACCGCAGCCGCAGTTTTCCCGGTGCAATATTTAGTTTTCAGCTTCTGGCAACAAATGGCGACAAAGCGATCAAAGGTGAAAGTGACGGTGAACCAGACAGAACAGTCTGTAGCTGAATACTTCAGTACATCGTTAACACTGCACACAGGGGTGATGGACAGGAAACACCAATTAAAGTAATGGTATCGGATCCGATACAAAATGACCGCGGTGATCAGGGTGAGTAGATCGGCCGCTGCCATGGCCACCAGGTAGCGAGTGGTGCAGCTGGAGAGGCCGCACTTTCCCCGCGACAGGATCACAATCGCCACTAAATTCACTGCGGAAAGAGAAGAGGAGCGGACACTGGGCATTACTGAACACGGTCTCCGGGGCTGAACACCGGCTCCACTTTCAGCTGGAGATCAGGAGTGTTGGAGTCGGTGCGCGGCTGCAGGTTTAACAATGTCAGACCCGGCTCCGACTGTGCCCGACCTGCCTGCTTCAGGGGAGAGGAGATAAGGCGACGGGCGGGGTAAAGGGCGGGGAGGGAACGAGCAGCCGCCCGCTACAATAGGCGGAATGGTCCTGTCTACAGTTAACCCCGCTCACAGTCTCTGATGGGGCCGGTTTCACAGACTTAACCGTGACCGGCCGCGTTTAACCAGGGCTCTGGGAACTCGGCATCTGATGGGGACGAGGAGGGTTCCAGAGGGAAGGCAGGGACAACTTAGGATCCGGCAGCAGAGTGGCTCCGTTAATGGATTCATTCCTCAGTTCGGTAACAACACACGCCGGTAGATCCGCGGCCACTGGTTCAGGAGATCGATCCAATTATTGACCAACAGGTGGAGGAATCCGACTGTGACAGACTCCACAGCGAGACGTGTCCACAGGAGCGGGTGTTCACTCTGATCAATAACTCAGACACAGTGAACTTCACAATGTAAACCCCTCCCAGTCACACCGTCCCGGAGAGCTGCCTGTCCCGAGCACTGGGACAACTCTGGGCAAGGTCCCACTGAAGGCAAGAACAACATTCTAGTGGGTCCTGGCAGTGGGAGAAAGAGAGGGTTAGTTTCGGCTGTCTGAAAATGAGAAAAATCACAGCGTTAATTCAAAAATATTTCACTGAGTGGATTGATATAATCTACACATTCTTACACAACGATCATCAGTTGGGAATATTGTAACACGATCAGAATCATGTCAACACCGGTTAACAGACGGAGTTATAAAACTTGAATCGTTCTGCTCACTTACCAGGGACTCCAACGGCAGCAATGATCACGTACAAGATTTTCTCCACGGCGAAATATTCGTACAGCTTTTCACGGTGCATGTTCTCTGCCCAGCGACGTGTCCCCGTGAACTGCCGGTAATCTCTCGGAATGAAATGCCAGGGCAGAACATTCCCGGAGATTTTATACCATTTTCCGTCTCCACCGGGACAGTGAAGTTTCAACAGATTTTTAAAAATAGAGATTTTGAAATGACTCGCAAACAGATGACATCAGCCAAGTGAAATCCCTGCTGAGACAGGTCGTGATTTATTCAGGGAATTGATTGAGAAATTCCGAAGACTGGGAATTGTGGCGATACTGAGGGATGGAAATTGGGAGCGGCATTGTTCCAGCAAAGGGGATATTGTTTCAAACTCCATCGGATCCATCTCTCCACCACATGTTGTTTATCTGATTTCCTTTACTCAGCAAGGCAATCCCAAATTCAAGGGACCGTCGCAAGGCTTCTGGTGCCCAGTTTGAAGGTGGACTGGACAGCCTTTGTCCACAGCGTGATGAATTAGTTCAACAGATCACATCAGACTAAAATGGCCCGTCCACTCTGTTTTAACACTCAATGTGATCGCGGCTGAACTGATTGTAACCTCAACCCCACACTCCCGGCGACCCCTAGTAAGCATTTAGTCCTTGCTTGCCTCGAATAGATCTGGCTTTGCCTTGGGACAACAACATTCTCTACCTTCATCACTTCTGAGGAGGAACGACCTAAAGACTCACGACACTCAGTGAACAGAACCATTGCCGCCTCGGAATTGTCTTAAAAGTAGAACACACGGCGAATGATGCAACATCTCTCCCTCCTCTCTTTCTCTCTCTCCATCCTTACTGTGATTCTCTTTCTGAACTGTTACTCTCTCCCCTACACTCTCTATTCTCCCTCTCTGTGCCGCCCGCTCTCTGCCAACCTCTCTCCCCTCCCCCTCCCACTCTTACTGCATCTCTCCATCCTTCTCCCTGTACCTCTCTAATGCTTCTCTCTCCCCTTTTGCCAACCCACTCGCTCTGAACTCCCCTCTCTCCTCATTTTCCCACTCTCCCTTTGATAGTTCACTCTCCCTCCACCTCTTCATTCGTCTTCTCCCCTATCTCTCCCTTTTATCTTTGTACGACCTATTTCTCTATCCATTTCCTCACCTCTCCATCACTTGCCATCACTTCTCTTTCCAAAGCCTTTCTTGGCAAGTGCAGTTAAAACGGTTAGCCACCATGGGATGTAACAGCTGTCCCTATACCTCTTCCCTCACGCTCGAGCAGCCCTTCCAGGTGAGACAGATGTTCACCTGCACCTCCTCTAATCTCATCTACTGCATTTGGTGTTCCAGATATGGCCTCCTTTACATCGGCGTGGTGAAATGGAGACTCGGCGACCGTTTTGTCGAACACTCACCCTCGTTGTGCTAAGGCTTGCCGTATCTCCCCGTTGCAAGCCATTGTAACTCCCCCTCGCACACTGACCTTTCTGTCCTGGGCCTCCACCAGCGCCAGAGAGGTTACATTAAAACAGAAAGAACGCCGCTTCATAGTCCGCTTGGGAACCTTGCAACCTAATGGTATGAACATTAGCAAATGCCAGGTAACTAACGTGCAACTTCCCGCTTTTCCCTCGCTCTATCTCTTGCTTCACGCGGACTCGCACTTGTTAATCCCCTCCACCTCCATCTTCAACCGATATTCCCTCATCTCTCTTTATAATTCCAACCTGCTCAATCCTTATCTCGCAACTTTTATCTTTTAACCTCTGGTCTCAACCACCTAACTATGAAAACGGTATTCACCCACTCATCATTCAACTCGCTTTGTCCTGCTGTTCCAGCCTTCTCCAGCTTCCCACCACAATCAGTCTGAAGAAGGGTCTCGAACCGAACTTCACCCATCCATGTCCTTTGCAGGCTTAACTACCTCGGCGTGCCTTCTACAACTCTCACCAACTTCGACAGATGCAGCATAGAAAGTATTTTATCAAGATGCATCACAGCTTGGTTTAGGAACAGCTCCCTACAAGAACGTAAGAAATTGCAGTGAATTGTCCAGACCATCACACAAACCAACCTCCCTTATATTGACTCAATTTATAAACCACGCTGCCTCGGCAAGGCCAGCAGCATAATCAAGGACGAGTCGCACCATTGCCACTCCTGCTTCTCCTCTGTCCCATCAGGCAAAATGTACAGAAGTGTGAAAATGCACACCTGCAGTTTCAGGGACAGTGTCTTCCCAGCTGTTATCACGCAACGGAATCATCCCACCACAACCAGAAAGCAGTGCTGAACTACTATCTACCTCTTTGTTGATCCTCGGACTATCCTCGATCGGATTTTGCAGGCTTTACCTTGCACTGAACGTTATCCCCTTATCATGTATCTATACTCTGTAAATGGCTCGGTTGTAATGAAGTATTTTGTTTCCATTGACTGGGTAGCTCGCAACAAAAGCCAACATTCCAATGGCTTTCTTCACTGCCTGCTGTACCTGCATGCTTCCTTTCAGTGACTGATGCACAAGGATACCCAGATCTCATTGAACATCCCCTCTTCCTAACTTGACACCATTCAGATAATAATCTGCCTTTCTATTCTTACTTCCAAAGTGAATAACCTCACACTTATCTACATTAAACTGCATCTGCCATGTATCCGCCCACTCACACAACCTGTCCATGTCACCCTGCAGCCTTATTGCATCTTCCTCACAATTCACACTACCCCCCAGCTTAGTATCATCTGCAAATTTGCTAATGGTACTTTTACTCCCTTCATCTAAGTCATTAATGTATATCGTAAATAGCTGGGGTCCCAGCACCGAACCTTGCGGTCACTGCCTGCCATTCCGAAAGGGACCCATTTATCCCCACTCTTTGCTTTCTGTCTGTCAACCAATTTTCTATCCATGTCAGTACACTACCCCCAATACCATGTGCTCTAAATTTGCCCACTAATCTCCTATGTGGGACCTTGTCGAAGGCTTTCTGAAAGTCGAGGTACACCACATCCACTGACTGTCCCCTGTCAATTTTCCCAGTTACATCCTCAAAAAATTCCAGTAGATTTGTCAAGCATGATTTCCCCTTCGTAAATCCATGCTGACTCGAAATGATCCTGTTACTGCTATCCAAATGCTCAGCAATTTCGTCTTTTATAATTGACTCCAGCATCTTCCCCACCACTGATGTCAGACTAACTGGTATATAATTACCCGTTTTCACACTCCCTCCTTTCTTAAAAAGTGGGATAACCTTTCACTTTTCAGAGAATGTGTTCGTGTGTAAGTGTGTGCGAATGAGTGCGTGTCTCTTCGTGCTGGTGCGTGTGAATATCTGTTAGTGTGAGTGCATGTGTACGTGTGATTGTATGTGAGAATGTGTGAGAGTATATTTGATTCTTTGTGATTGCATTTGAGAGATTGTGTGTGTCTTCGTGCGCGGCTATGTGTGTGTGCGTGTTTTACTGTGTTTGAGGGTGTGAACATGTGTGTTTGTAATGATGTAATGGCATACTGTGGGTTTTAGTGACGACGTGACACGGTGTGGGGCATTACTGATGGAGTGACGCACTGTGCAGTGGAACTGATGGAGTGACACAATGTATGGTAGTAATGGTGGATTATCACACTGGGTTGGTACAGATGGAGTGACACACTTTGAAGTTGTATTGATGAAGTCACACACTGCGCAGTAGTACTGATGGAGTGACACACTGTGCAGTGCACTGATGGAGTGACACAATGTAGGGTAGTACTGATGGAGTGACACAATGCGCTGTAGTACTGATGGAGTGACCCCAGTTGATGCAGTACGGGTGGATTAACATACTGTGGTTTGGTACAGATGGAGTGACACAATTTGCAGTAGTACCGATGGAATGATACACAGTGGGGCACTACTGATGTAGTGACACACTGCGGGTAATACTCATGGAGTGGCACAATGTGTAGTACTGTTGTTATGACAAACTGCGGAGTAGTACTGACGGAGTGACACACAGTGGAATAGCACTGATTTAGTGACAAATTGTCAGGTCATTGCATCAGTACTACCACGCAGTTTGTCACTCCGTCAGTACTACTTCAGTGTGCAACTACATCCCGTGGGGTAACACTGATGTAGTGACACGCTGTGGTGCAGTACTGATGGAGTGACACACTGCGCGGTTGTACTGACGGAGTGACACACTTCGGTGTAGTGCTGATTGAATGACACACTGGGGGTAGTGTGGACAGAATGGCGCACAGTGGGCTAATACTGAAGTATTGACCCAATCTTTGGTGGTACTGTCGGGTTGCACATTGTGGAATGGTAAGGACTGACGTGGGGTAGTACAGATGGAGAGTTGCACTGATGGGTAATACTAATTGAATGAGTCTGTGTGGTTGTACAAAATGGAATAACTAGCTTAAGGCAGTACTGATGGAATGCATCACTGTGGTGTAATACTGATGGAATAACATATTGTAGGGTAGTACTGATGGAGTGACACGCTCCAGTGTTGTACTGATGGAGTGTAACACTGTGGAGCAGTACTGGTGTAATGACGTACTGTGGACGTGTATTGATGGAATGACACACTGTGGGGTAGCACGGATGTAATAGCACATTCTGTTGGAGTGACGCAGTAATACTGATGGATTGACACGCTCTGCGGTAGTACTGTTGCGATGAAAAACTGTGGTGAAATAGTGATGGAATTACACACTATGGAGTCGCAGCGATGGATTAGCACACTGTGGAGTAATGCGGATGGAATGGCAGATTTGAGATAGTCCTGATGTTGTGAAACACTTTGGGGAGTACTGATGGAAGAACATACTGCGGGGAGCATTGATGGAGTGACACGTTCTAGGGTTGCACTGGAGTGACATGATGTTGGGCAGTGCTGATGCAGTGCAACACCATGGAGTTGTATTGATACAGTGAGACACTGTGTGGTTTCTTTTTTTTCTTTTTTTTCTTTTTGAAAAGCATATGTGCAAATCGAAATTTAAAAAAAACACATTTGTTACAAAGTTCTTACATAGCTTCAATTTTTAAATTTTTGAAGAGAGAAAGTAAAAATAAAAATATAAAACTATAAACTTGGGAAGAGAGAGTAAGAGGGTTGAAAAAAAAAAAGGATCTAACAATAAAAATTAACGGGAGTAGATCCGGGAGACAAAAACCATAGCTGTACATCCAACCCCCAACTCAAGTTTCAACTTTTTATTTTAATTTTTTTTATTTTTTTTATTTTAGTCCTGTGCCAAACCCATTTACTTTTCTAAAAATTCAATAAATGGAGACCATATTTTTAAAAATAACTCAGGTTTGTCGATTAAGGCAAACCTTATTTTTTCCAAATGCAGGGTCTCTGTCATTTCCATAGTCCACATTTTAATTGTGGGGGTTATTGGTTTTTTCCAAAATGTAAGTATTAGTTTTTTCGCAGTTATTAGACTGTAATCAAGAAAATGTACCTGACTTACTGTAAAATTTGTAGTATGTTGTGATAATCCTAATATAATTAATTTTGGGTCCATATCTAATTTTTTATTAATAACTTTAGAAACTATTTTTAAAATCTCCAACCAGAAGTTTTGCATTTTTATACAAGTTACGAAAATATGAGTTAAATTAGCTTCTTGAAATTGACATTTATCACACATAGGAGAGATATTAGGAAAAATCCTATTTAATTTCGTCTTCGAATAATGTAATCTATGTATTATTTTAAATTGTATTAAGGAATGTCTAGTATTCAATGAACATTGATGTATATGTTGTAAACTTTCATCCCATATATCTTGCATTATAAATTGATTCAATTCGTCCTCCCATGCTCGTCTATAAGATTCTGATGACGGAATGTCAATGTCAAGGAGAATATTGTAAATAAAAGATATTAATTTATTTGAGTTATAATGTCGATTCAGGCATACATCAAGTGTTTCTGGACCTCTAAACTTATATTCTTGCATGTGTGATTTTACATAATCTCTAAGTTGTAAATATCTAAAATAATTATTAACATGTAATCCGTACTTCTGCTGTAACTCCTGAAATGAAAGAAAAGTTCCCATATGATAAAGATCTCCCACCCTTTTGATTCCATAACTTTTCCATTGAGCAAAGCCTCTATCTAAAACAGACGGTTTAAAAGAGGATTATTCGCAATAGGAAGGAAAACAGATAATTTACTCAATTTTAACGTAAGCTTTAATTGTTTCCAGGTACGGATAACACTATGTATAATGGGATTACCTCCATATGTTTTTTTATTTAAATTTATTGGAGCTAAGAGGATCGCACCAATATCGAATGGTAAACAATCCTCTTTCTCCATCTTTAACCAATCCGGTTGTTGATCAGAATCATCCAACCAGCAGGTTATATTTTTAATATTAACCGCCCAATAATAAAACAAAAAGTTAGGTAAAGCAATTCCTCCATTAATTTTAGACTTACATAAGTGTCTTTTATTTATTCTATGAGTCTTGTAGTCCCAAATAAAATTAGTAACAATTGAATCAATTTTTAAAAAAAACTTTTTTGGAAGGTAGATCGGAATTGCTTGAAATAAGTATAGTAGCTGTGGAAGAAAGATCATCTTTATAGCATTACTACGACCAACTAATGATATAGGAAGTGTTTTCCAAAATTGGATATTTCTGTGTAATTTAGCAAGTAAAGGAGGAAAATTTGATTTAAATAAAGAAGTATATTTCCTAGTCACGTAAATTCCAAGATATTTAAACTTTTCATAGGCAATTTTAAAAGGAAATTGTTGAAGTATGGCCGGATTATGCTCCATTATTGGCATAATTTCACTTTTATACCAGTTAATTCTATAACCTGAAAATGAACCAAATTGAGTTATGAGATTTAATAAATTCGGAATGCTAATTTCTGGCTTTGTAATATATATTAATACATCATCCGCATATAAAGAAATTTTATTGGTTGTATGTTTAGTGTTGTAGCCATAAATATCTGATTTTTTATTTTTTTTTAACTTTATTTTTATTTTTTTATTTTTTTTTACATACATACAAACACAAACTAAACAAACATAGGAGATGCATATTGAATGTAAATACCCTTACTTTAAGTTCCCAAAAACGGAGGAGACTCGAGTCCCGGCATTGCCTGTATTAATAATGACCATCTTTTATCAAACATGTCTGTTGTCAACTGTAACCTTGCTGTGATTTTTTCCATTATATACACATTTTTTACCCTATCTCTCCATTGCATTATGCTTGGAGGCTGTGGTTTCAACCACGACGTTGTTATCGTCTTCTTTGCTATCAGCATCAGGATTGTCAGTAAATGTTTCGAACTCTTATCTGTCATACTGTCAGGAATTATACCCAAAATGTAAAGTGCTGGTTCCAGAGGGAAGTTAATGCCCATAATCTGCTTAATTTCCTTTTGAATATTCTTCCAGAAATCCTGTATTTTTGGGCAATCCCAGAATATATGAGTGGAGTCCCCAACTTCTCCACACTCCCTCCAACATAAATCAGTTGTATTACTATATTTCGATGTAATGAATGGAGTATAAAAGTAACGCATTTTAACTTTCCAGTCAAATTCCCTCCATGTTGGGCTCTTAGTTAGTTTATGTCCCTCTTTAAATGATTCCTCCCACCCTTCTTCTGATATTATGATATTCGCTTCCAGTTCCCATTTTTCTTTGATATGTAAGTTGTTCTCTTTGGATTCATGTTGTAGTGCTTCATAAATTTTTGATATAATCCCTTTTTTTGACTTGTCTTCCGAGAACCCCCACAACACTTCCTCTAGTTTAGATGGAGTCTTGCAGATGTTCTCCCATTCCTGATGTTTCTGTAGGTAATCTCTTAGCTGTAAGAATTTGTAAAAGTCATGAGCAGGTAAATTGAATTCTTTTTGAAGTTGTGTGAATATTTTCATTGTTTGTCCCTGAAACATTTGATCTATGTATATTAGCCCTTTGTCAGCCCATCTGTCAAATCCTGAGTCCATGGTAGATGGTACAAAGTCTGGGTTTTTTGCTATTCTAGTAGCCCTGCTTACAGAATTTGACAGCTTCAGCTTCTTTCTTACTGCTGACCAGATTTTCATTGTTACCCTAATCCACTCGTTGCCCATCCTGAGCCTCTTCAGGGCCTTCTCGTTTAAAAATGGGAGTGATTCTAAAGGCAAATTTTTACAAGCGTTTTGCTCCATCTCCACCCACATTGAATCTTTCTCTTTAGTGGTCCACATGATTAAGGCTCTGAGTTGCGTTGCCCAATAATAATTTCTTAAATTAGGCAAGTTCAACCCTCCCTTTTCTTTTTTGCTAAGAAGCGTCTTGTATTTAATTCTTGCTTTTTTACTTTGCCATAAGAATTTCGATATAATTTTATCCAGTTTTTTTAGAAAAGCTCCCGAGATCATAATAGGCAACGATTGGAACAAAAACAACAGTCTTGGCAATATATTCATTCTGACTGTTTCTACTCTTCCCACCAGAGTCAACGGTAAAATCTCCCATCCAGCCAAATCATCCTTTATCTCAGATATCAGTTTCCCATAATTAGCTTCAAATAGCTGTGCTGTATTCGAAGTGATAATTATACCAAGGTATCTAAACCCTTTTTTGGTCCATTTAAAATGGACTTTTTCTTTAAGTTCCACTGGACAATCTCCTGAGAGCATCATTGCTATTGATTTGGCTTCATTTGTCAAATATCCTGATATTTCACCATATTCTTTTAGATTATCTAGTAGAGCTGGTATAGACGTGGAGGGCTCCACTATGTATGTTAATAAATCGTCCGCAAATAATGACGTCTTGTGTTCTATGCCCCCTTCATCTTTTATTCCTTTAATGTTTTTATTTTGTCTTATTGACTCTGCTAACGGTTCAATACTTGCAGCAAACAGTAGCGGGCTCAGGCAATCTCCTTGCCTGACTCCTCTTTTGAGGTAGAAGAAGTCTGAGCAGCAGCCATTAATTCTGATCCGTGATTTGGGATTTTTATAAACAATTCTTACCCAGTCTATAAACGTTGAGTGAAACCCAAAAACCTTCAATGTTTGATATAAAAAGTTCCATTTCACACGGTCAAACGCTTTTTGTGCATCTAGGCTAAGCAGCATGGTAGGTCTGGGATTATTTTTAGCACATGATATAAGATTTAGTGTTCTCCTGATATTGTTAGCCCCCTGTCTCCCCGGGATAAACCCCGTTTGATCTGGCTTGATTAATTTAGTTATATGTTGTTGCATTCTCTGTGCTAGTATGCTTGTTAATATTTTTAAATCATTACAGAGCAAGCTGACCGGTCTATATCCCTCACATGAAGTCGGATCTTTGCCCTCCTTATGTAATACGGAAATTATGGCTTCTGACCAAGTATCTGGGCGGTTTCCTGTTGATAGCGCATAATTAAAAACGTTACATAATTCTGGTGTTATGTCTTCTGCAAAACATTTATAATACTCCCCTGGGAAGCCATCTGTACCTGGGGATTTGTTACTTTTAAGGGTTTTTATAGTATCGGCTATTTCTTGTGACGAAATTGGTTTTATCATTTCAGATGCTTCTTCTACCTTTAATGCTGGTAAATGTAGTTTTTTGAAAAATTCTTGTGTTTTGGTCTCAGTGAGATTAGATTCTGAGTCACTGTATAAGTTTTTATAATATTCTGCAAAGGCCTTTGCTATCTCTTTTGGCTTAGCCATAATAAAATTGGAAGTGGGATGTCTTATTTTTGTAACTATTCTATTTGTTTGAGCTTTTCGCAGTTGGAATGCCAGTAACCGGCTTGCTCTATTACCCATCTCATAATATCTTTGATTTATAAAACGAAGAGCTCCTTCTGCTTTATATGTTAAAAGTTCGTCTAACTCTTGTCTCATTTTTTTTAATTCGACGAGAATAGAGTTGTTTCTTGTTCTTTTATGTTCTAACTCCAACTCTCTGATTTTACTTTCTAGCTTTCCTTGCCTTTCCATTCGGGTTTTTTTCAATCTGGAAGTTATCTCTATTATTTTCCCTCTCATTACTGCTTTTCCTCCCTCCCATAATGTCGATGGTGAGACCTCGCCATTGTCATTTATTTGAAAATATTCCTTTAAGTTTAGTTTTAGTTCTTTGACAACCTTTTCATCTGATAGGATTGACACATTAAGTCTGAATTTGATCTAATACTCTCAGCAAGTGGTTCTATAATGAGGGCAAATAAAAATGGTGATAGTGGACATCCTTGTCTACAACCCCTAGCTAAATGAAATTTAGATGACAGCATTTGATTAGTTAATATTCTAGCTGTTGGGGATGTATATAAAAGTTTCACCCATGCACAAAAATTTTCACCTAGTTGAAATTTTTCCACCACTGAGAAAAGATAGGGCCATTCTACTTGATCAAATGCTTTTTCAGCATCTAGCGAGATGATTCAAGAGATTCAAGATTCAAGATTCAAGATATCTTTATTTGTCATCCAAAAAACAAGTTTTCTGGACGAAATTCCGTCACCCACAGTCCAACAATAAGAGCAATAAAATAAGCAAATT